>NC_081414.1:507846042-507978542 GCF_030272615.1 Cryptomeria japonica
CTGGTGGAAGGGACCATGCTGGTATTGACCTCTGGTAGGTCTGTTTGTGTCTCCATCTCTTTAAGCACAATTTTTCTTGCATCATTTCTTACCGGTGGCATCTGTTCTGGAGCCTTTAGCTCTGTTGGTTGCTCTGTTTGTGTTCCAAATTCCATCTTTTTCTCTGAATCTGATGCCAGTTGCTCTTGGTTTCCTGTTGTCGGTTGCTCTTTATTATCAGATTTATCTGTGGTATCCTTATCTACCACTATGTTGATTTTTTGAGTATCAACATTCACAGTATATAGGACTTCAGGATTAGGATTGTTATCCTCTGTGTCCATGCTCTTAGCTGCCAGTTGATCTTCTGTAGTTGTTTTTACCAGTGGAGTATTTAAAGGAGGTGGGGGTAAGTTGTCTCTAATCTTGATACTTGGCGGTCCACCAACTTTACCTTTCCCTTTGTCCTTTTGATATACCAGAATGGGCTTGGGATTCATATATTCTTCTTGTTTTTCTTTTTCAACCAAGAATCTATCCCAACCATCTTTTGTTTTAGTTGAAACTTCAGTAACTCTACCTACCATTAATGATATTTGCCGGTGTGCAGTGGAAAAGACTGTCCGGTTGGCCTAAGCTATCAAATCATCAATTTCCTTAGGTGAGTTGACCGGGTATACTGCAAGTAATTTTTCTATTTTAATTTTCTTATCCAACTCAATTATTCCTTGCCTTTTGGCCTCAAGTCTTTTATATAATTCATCAGGAATTTCATTATGGACTTGCATCAAAAACTTTTTATACATGTCCATGTGTAGTATAACACTTTCCTCAACTTGTCCTTTCTCATCTTCTGATAGGGTGTCATAGATTTTCCCTATGTTTTTCAATTTACCTTCCTCTGTGATTTCATTCAATAATATGTCAAAAGGGGCCAAGTCAGTGTCTGTCTTCTTCTTCTTTTTGGGGGTCAGCTTTTTCTTAGGTGTGGTTTTCTTGATTGGAGACCTTACAGCTTGTTGCTTCTATCTTGTCCTTCTAGGTGAAGGAGTGGATACCGGTGAGGGGTCTCTTTTCCTAACAACTCTTTTGAAAGTTGCTAGCATATCTCCTTCTGAGGAGGTATCTACCGGTCATAGATGAGTTTCAGGCTATTGGGCTGCCAACTCTTCTTCTATTATGCCGGTTTTCTTTAATACATCATCTTTTAAGGCTTTTGCTTGCCTGCTTCCTTTCCTCACAGATGCCTCAACTTTCTTTACTCTCTTTTTAGATTGAATTTGACTTTCAATGTGCTCAGCACTACCAAATCTTCTTCCTTTGGTTCATTGGGGGCTTCCAGAAGTGCTTTGGCATAAGTTTCCACTATGTGGTCATCTGTTTCATACCCCATTTCTGTAACCCAAATTGTTCTTGGGATGACTGCTTCCATCCAGATCTCATCCTTTTTTATTACAAAGCATATATCATCCTTGTATTTGTTGATGATTTCCTATGATAGTCTGATCCTCTTATTCATTTTGACCTTTAGTGCTTGAAAATACTCATGGATATTATTTTCTTTGTTTTCACCCATGTTGTTGAATAAGTCAGACAATTGTTTTCCTACCGGTATGTCAAATCCAAAATCCTTGTTGCCTATACTGGGAGCCTGTTTGGTTATATGTAGCATTAAGCATACAAGTAAATTTCCAAATCTAAAGGTTCCTTTCTTATCCTTCTTGATTTTTTCCAAATTGTCAATTAACTCATCTTTTAACCATTCACAGATATCAATTTTCACATTGTCCTTAACCATCTCATAAGCACTCTTTATGCATAAACTGGAAACAAAGTTAAGCCTATTTGCATGAGTTGCTTTGTAACCTACAATCATGCTAATGAATCTCACATTTGTATCGGTCACATCATTAACCCTCAATGATCTTTTGTCAAATGTTGCACCAGTTAGTTTCATTACTAGGTCATTGGAGACCTTCTTGGTTTTGTCGGGTCTGGTACCGGTGGAAGGTAACCCTGTTACTACTTTCATAGCTACCTTTGTAATTTTATGCACTGAGTCAAGCCAAAAGAATGAGCCATGTACCCTGATAAGAACTATCCTAACTACTTCCTTGGGAAATTCAGGAATGCAGAGGATTTCAGTGAATCCTAGGGTTTCAACAATTTTATGTTCAGGTTTCACTTTTCCCGCATTGTCACATATAACAAATTTATACATGTTTTTGATTTCTTCATCACCTAATTCTTCTATGTTGCAATGAATATACATTCTAGGGTCTTTTGCATAAACAACACCCTTTGGAATTTGGGAAAAAGCACCTGTGTTGTCATCTTTCTTAGCTACCTCGGGAACTAGCTGAAACACGGGCCTAGGTCATTTTATAACCTCGACTACTGTAGGGTTTTCTATGAATTCAGGTGCAGAGGAGGATGCCATGATGATACATACCTTTTTCTGCCTTTGGATGGATTGATTTCTGAAGTGCTTTGCCTCTTTGCTCGGAATGTCTTAGGTCGGAATCTTCGCGTTCTCTGAAGGTTTGAATTCACGGTGAAATGAAATGGAGCCAAAAACCTTATTTTATAAAGTCTTTTCTACCACCTACCACATTAATTGTTTGCTGGCAATGTATTAACTCAACTTTATTTGCCGGTAATGAAGGATTTTCAACTTCTTTTCTCTAACCGAGGGAATAATAGCACGTGTCATTAAATTGCCAAACCCTCAAGATAATTTTCTTCAATTTGATGAAGAACATCCTGTCGGTGGAGCATTGCTCTATCCTACCGGTGGAGCATCATATTGTCCTGCCGGTGAAGCATTTGTTTGTTCTACCGGTGGAGGAGTAACCCCAATATTTAGATCACCTTTTCTAATCCATTGCTTTGAAAATTCTTGCTTAACCTCTTCAACCTTTTCTTTACCTTTCAAGCTAGTAATTTTGTTATCTATCGGTGTACTTTTACTTCTACAGAATTTAGCAATATGACCAATCTTGTTACATGCATAACAAGTTACATTATTTTTCTGAATAGCTTTCCCATAACCTATGCCGGTTTGTGTTCTGCATTTATTTGATAAATGACCAAATCTTCCACAAACATAACATCTTACATTCATTCTGCAATTTTCAGAGTTATGACCAATTTTGTTGCATTTGGTGCATTGACCGGTGGGAGGATTGATGTTTTGATAATTCCTAGATCTACATTCATTTGCCCTATGACCATATTTATTACAGTTAAAGCATTTTCCATTGAATTTGTAAGTATTAGAGGGTCTTACCGGTTTGCTTTGATCCTGGGTATTTGCAGTACCGGAGCTTTCTCCAACTTCAAATCCAACTCCAGAAGTGTCACCTTTGGGTTTTTGATTCTTCAATAAGGTACCAAGTTCTTCTAAGCTTTTCTTGAATTTTTCTTTGTGTTGATTTGCAGTTTCCAATTCCCTTTCAAAGATCTCTTTTTGTCTCATTAGTTCATTCGAGTCATTTTGAGTATGCATCAGATTTGTCTTCAACATATCATTTTCATAGCTAAGTCTTGTGTTCTCATTTGCTGCATCACTTAGTCTTCTGGTCAATTCTTCTTCATTCCTCTTTCTGTCCTCAATCTCTTTGCAGAATCTCATAGTCATATCCTGCATTTCATTTTTTGTTGTCATGATCTCTTGTTTCAATTTGCTTATCATATCATTTAATGATTCCTTTTCATCATTTTCATTTTGCAATTTTTCACAAAGTTCTCTTCTCTTGTTTCTTGTAATAGTAAGATTTTCTTGAAGTGCCTGAATAATGTCCTGAGCTACTTTAAAATCATCTTCTAATTTGATATTTTTCAACTTCTCTGCATCATAGTCAGTAAGAGCTCCTTCAAGTTGCTTCATCAGATTTTCCATCTTTACCGGTGTCAAGATCTTCCACAAGCTGTTAGGCTTTTGAAAATAGAGGACCAGGCTCTGATACCAATTGTTAGGGTTCCCACAGATACTGAGAGGGGGGGTGAATCAGTATCTAACCGGTTATGAAATTTTCTTAAAACTGAATATGCAGAATATAAAGTAACAGTATACCGGTATGCAAGAATTAATGCAAATAATAGAATCAAAAGCATCCACATGAAAAGAACACCATAACACAAGATGTTTTACGAGGAAACTCGGTGTGGGAAAAACCTCGGTGGGATTTGTGACCCACAATATTCACTTACTAGCCAATAAGAGAATATTACTTACAATAGGGGCCTGCACATGCAGGAAGGCCAACTGCCTAGAGCTCACTGCTCAACAAGAAGTCACACTGACTTACAATGAGGATTTACATAAATCCAATATTCTGTACTACTTTACAATAGCATCTTCAATGCCAGATTCAGTACTAGTTCTTGCTCTGTTCTTTACATATACCCTTGACCTACAATTCGCACATTAGGTCTACCTTATAATTTATTTTTATTTTTTCCATGTCCTACAAATGCCTACAATGATCTCTTTTATATACAAGAGTCATTTTACAATTTTCCAAGTTGGCTTACAATGATAAACAAAATATTACATATCAAAAATCTTGTCGGCCTCTATGCCGGTATACATATTTCCTTCTGTGTCGGTGCCGGTGTAGATTGATTTTGTTGATGTCGGAGCACTGTTGTTTGAGTAATGCTTTGCTGGTATAATGTCTTGCTGGTGCCATAGGATTGCAAGGTTGCCATCAATGACAAAACCTTCAATCACACACAATGTCTCATTGGAGTGTCCATATGCCAACATTAGGATGTTGAAGATGTTCTTTTATTGTGCTTCAACTGCTTGAAGACATTTCTTTGGCATGGTGGACCCAGAATAGGTCTAATACCTATCTAGGTTATGGACTGGTATCATGTTAACGTGTACTCTACACGTTACCAGGATGTTTCGAGATTTTTTATGGATTTATTATTGTTGTTTTGGTCTTAAGCCAACATGGCATATCATTGTAATATGGATCTATGTAATGATCTTATTGTAATATCTTTTAGGTGGCTGACCTAATTGGTTTAGGCCTTAGGGTTTGTATAAAATGATGTAACATCTCATTGTAGATCATGGCATGTGTGGCATGGAAATGGAATAAGAATTTGTGGTCTTGAAATGCAATATCATATGCAAAGGAGATTTGTTCGATCATAGGTGATCAAATTGGGATTAAGAGGTCAAAGGCCTCCGTTATTGAGCTTAATCGAGACTGTAATCACGCATGGTAGATGTTATTTTTGGTAGTTCACTCTATTGGATTGTTGTCCATTTATCCTGAGATGGTTGTAGCCTCTCTATAGTCAGTGAGACTCTTTTATAATGAGCAGTACGGTCTAGGCAATGTGTTTTCCTGCATTTGCAGGCCCCTCATTGTATCACATGCTTTCTGTAGAAGTATCATCTGACTGTGGGTAGGCTTCCCACTGTGGTTTTTGCCTTTCCAGGTTTTCCACATACAAATCATGGTGTTATGTGGTATGGTTGCTTTGCATTGACTATCTTTTTAATTGTTAAGTTGTATTGTTTACTGTTATTTGTTTATGCTTTACCGATACTTAATCAAATTAAAGGTTATTAAGTGAATTAAATGTTATAATATGTTAACAATTGATTCACCCCCCCCCCTCTCTCAATTGTTCATTGGTTATCTTAACAATTGGTATTAGAGATTTGGTCCTCTTTTGCAGAAGCTTAACCACTTGAGGTAGATCTTATGGCAGCTAACACTTCTAATCCACCGGCAACTATTTTCAGAAGAGAAATCCCTAAGCTTGATGGAACAAATTATGGGATATGGAAAATTTGAATGGAGACTCATCTTAGGTGTCTTGGAAAATATATTTGGGAGATCACTGAGAAAGGATACACACCTTATGATCTAGCATCTGGCAATCGTGCTCTTGCAGACTTGGATAAGAATATTGAGAATGATTGCAAAGCTAGAGAAGCCCTCTTGTGTGCACTTACTGATCATCAAATCATGGGATTAACTGATAAATCATTGGCAAAGGTTATGTGGGACAAATTGCAAACTCTAAATGAAAGTGATCCTACTATCAAAATTGCTAAACTTGATGGTTACCGGGTAAGATATGAAAACTTGAAGATGGAAGATAATGAAAGAATTGTTGTGTTTATGGAAAGAGTAAATGAGATTGTTATGGGAATTCAATGTTGTGGAGGATTTCTAAGTGAAGATGAAATAGTTTCCAAAGTCTTGAGAGTCCTTCCACCGACTTACAAGATGAAGGCAACTGCAATTAATGAGTTGAGAACAATGGCTAACTCTTCGGTTAACATAGACATTCTGATTGGAAAATTATCTTCTTTTGAGCTTGAAGAATTTGGATTTATGGAGCTGTAAAGTTTGAACCCTCTCTTCATGCATCATCACCATCATCTACCGGCAAAAGTGATTGGAAAGTTTTATATGTAAAAGAATTGGAAGACATGAGGAAAGAAGATGAATATTTTGAGCAACTTGAAGCCTTATTTGCTAGAAGAGTACCTAAAGGTCCGACAGGAAGTAAGTATGAAGGAAAAGAACCTTTTAAATGTTTTTCATGTATTAAGATTGGTAATTTTTCATCTAGATGTCCTGAAAGGAATGCAAGGTTTGAGGAAATAGTTAAGAAATCATTTAAGCCTAACCAGAACAGATATAGATTCAAGAAAAGTAAACAATTCTACATAGAAGATGAGGAAGGAGTAATTGATGACTCTGGAGATGAACCGACAAAAGACTCTTCTAGTGGATCTGGCAATGGAAAGGAATGGGTGTTCTATGCTTTGAAGGAAGATGAACCGGAACCAGATATCAAAAATGAAGAAAAGGCCCTAGCTGCAAAACTTGAAGATAAGGATGAATGGGTAACTGATAGTGGATGCTCACATCATATGATTGGAGATGAAGGCATAGTTCTTGGTTATTCAATTCAAAGAAAAGCATATAGATGTTATAACAAAAGATTGCAAAAAAATGTGGAAAGTGCTAATCTGAAAGTGGATGAGTAGTATAAAAATCATTCTATATCATATGACAAGGAACTGACACTGGAAATGATCATAACTAAACTGGTAATGCCTCAACCGGTATAGGAAACTGAGACAATTACACTGGCACAATCAAAAAATTCAACTATGACTGATGATCAGAGCAGTGAACCTAAAGTTTAGAAGACACCAAGGTATGTAATATTAAATCATTCTGAAGATCAAATTATTGGAGATAGGAACAAGGGAGTTATGACAAGAAGAAAACTGGCAAATGAAGAGGTATGTCTTATTTCTCAAGTTGAACCAGCAACTATTATTGAAGCTTGTAAGGATGAACATTGGTTAAAGGCTATGGAAGATGAATTAGATCAGATAGAAAAGAATGAAACTTAGACTTTAGTTCCACGGCCTATAAATAAGAATGTTATTGGAACTAAATGGGTTTTTAGGAATAAAATGAATGAGGATGGTCAAGTTGTAAGAAACAAGGCTAGATTGGTTTGTAAAGGATATTCTCAAATGGAAGGAATTGATTATGGTGAGACATTTGCACCTGTAGATAAAATTGATGCTGGTAGACTATTTCTTGCCTATGCAGCTTATAAGAACTATAAGGTTTATCAAATGGATGTTAAATGTGCATTTTTGAATAGTGATCTTGAAGAAGAAGTTTACATTGAGCAACCTGGGGGATTTTCATTGATAGATGATAAAGATATGGTTTGCAGATTGAAGAAATCTTTATATGGATTGAAACAAGCTCCTAGAGCTTGGTATGCAAGGTTGAATAAATTTCTTTTGAAGCTTGGTTTTACTAAAGGCAGTGCTGATAGTAATTTATATTATAAGATCACTGATAATGATATTCTAATTATTGAAGTATTTGTTGATGATATCATTTTTGGAGGAGAAGATAAATTGTGCATGGAATTTGCTAACAATATGAAGATTGAATTTGAAATGTCCATGATTGGTGAGATGAGATTTTTCTTAGGTTTGTAGATTACTCAAACTGACAAAGGCATTTTTACTTGTCAAACTAAGTATCTAAGGGAATTGTTGAAGAAGTTTGGTATGGATAATTCCAAACCAGGAAGTACTCCTATGGTGACAAGTGAGAAATTATCCATCAAGGATACTTCTACATTGGTAAATCCGACAAGGTATAAGTCTATGATTGGTGGTCTGTTATATCTAACTCAGACTAGACTGGATATTATGAATGTAGTAAGTATTGTTTCAAGATATCAAAGTAATCCTAAAGAAAATCATGAATGTGCAGTAAAGAGGATATTCTGGTATTTGCAAGGAACAACAGAATATGGTTTATGGTATTTTAAAAATGATGATTTCACTTTATGTGCATATACTGACTCAAATTGGGCAGGAGATACTGATGATAGGAAGAGAACTTCTGGTGGAGATTTCTTTCTTGGAAAGAAACTGGTTTCATGGATCAGCAAAAAATAGTCATGCATTTCTTTATCTACTGCAGAAGCTGAGTATGTTGCAATAGCAACTAATTGCACTCAAGTCTTGTGGATGAAGAAAATGTTGAAGGATATCAGGGTAAATTGTAGTGAACCGGTAGTTACCTATTGTGATAACTCTGTAGCTATTGACATGTATAAGAATCTGGTATTTCACTCTAAGACTAAGCATATATCAATAAAGTATAACTTTCTGAAGGACAAGGTAGAAGCAAAGGAAGTCAAGTTAGTTTATGTGAACACTAAAGCACAGATTGCAGATATATTCACTAAACCACTGTCTAAGGAATCATTTGAGTATTTGAGAGACAGGTTAGGGGTTTCTACCCCTTCGGTAGAGACTTGATTGATGCAGTTTGTCATTAGTCCGACATGCATTACCGGAGACATTATTCATTCTGGCACTGATGAGTGGTGCTACTACTCAGGGGGAGTAGTCAACTTTGAGATTCAGAGGTTTATATTCTTGCTTTGATATTTTTGTCAGATTTCTCGCATTGATGACAAAGGGGGAGAGATAGTGATGTGAAAAAATAAATGCAGAACTTTACAGAGATATCATTCACAGGGGGAGAGTTATTGATATTCAGGAGATTATTGGTTATCTTCCATAGGGGGAGATTTGTTTGGCATTTTCTTGGTACTTAGATGTTTTTCACATCTAGTGTTTCCATCAATGCCAAAGGGGGATATTGTTGGCATTATTGGATGAATTGATTATGTGTTGCATTGATGTTTTGTCATTAATGTCAATAGTAGCTATTATGGTTGGTTACCAGTAGAAGATCTAGTGTTACCGATAGAAGAGACTATCTGTTGGACACTTCCAGCATATTTGGATCTATTGAATGTGATTGATTACATGTGGTACATTCTTCTAGAGCATTTCTTGGTCAGTTGGTATTGGCTTGCTAATCGGATGCTATCATACACTCTAGTAAACCCTTACCGACACTAGTTTAAGGCTTTACCGGCAGAGCTCTCACGGAGGAATCTTGATAGGATACATAATTGGTGTTGGTGCAGCTTCTACATGGATTTTAGGATACTGAAGATGTTCTTTGATCGTGCTTCAACTGCTTGAAGACATTGCTTTGGCGTGGTGGACCCAGAATAGGTCTGGTACCTATCTAGGTTATGGATCAGTATCATGTTAACGTGTACTCTACACGTTACCGGGATGTTTTGGGATGTTTTATGGATTTATTATTGTTTTTTTGGTCTTAAACCGACATGACATATCATTGTAATATGGATCTATGTAATGATCTTATTGTAATATCTTTTAGGTGGCTGGCCTAATTGGTTTAGGTCATAGGGTTTGTATAAAATGATGTAAGATCTCATTGTAGATCGTGGCATGTGTGGTATGGAAATGGAATAAGAAGTCATGGTCTTGAAATGCAATATCATTTGCGAAGGAGATTTGATCGATCATAGGTGATCGAATTGGGATTAAGGATGAGGTCAAAGGCCTCCAGTATTGAGCTTAACTGGGACTGTAATTAGGCATGGTAGATGTTATTACTGGTAGTTCACTCTATTGGATTGTTGTCCATTTATCCTGAGATGGTTGTAGCCTCTCTGTAGTCAGTGAGACTCTCTTGTATGAGAAGTTACTCTAGGTAGTGTGCCTTCCTGCATGTGCAGGTCCCTCATTGTATCACATACTTTCTGCAGAAGTATCATCTGACTATGGGTAGGCTTCCCATCGTGGTTTTTCCCTTTCTAGGTTTTTCACATACAAATCATGGTGTTATGTGGTATGATTGCTTTGCATTGAGTATCTATTTAATTGTTAAGTTGTATTGTTTACTGGTATCTATTTCCGCTTTACCGGTACTTAATCATATTTAAAGGTTATTAAGTGGATTAAATGTTATAATCAATTAACAACTAATTAAACGGTTATCCTAACATATACATACATACATACATATACATACATACACATACATACATATATATACATACATATATATACATACATACATACATACATACATACATATATATATATATATATATATATATATATATGTATGTATGTATATATATGTATGTATATATATGTATGTATATGTATATATATTAATAAATAGATGTGTTTATATTCAATGTATTTGGTCTTTTTTTTTAAAGTATTTATATTTAAGAAACACAAACAGTTTGGAAGTTAATATCTGAATTAATCTGTTATGTATAATTGCAACTCAATTTGTTTTTTTGTATGGATGTTAATTATATATTTTTATTTTAATCAGTTTTTGAAAAGGAAATTATTAGAGGAAGCCTTGTCCGTAAATGTAGAAATATAAAATAACAAGTTCTTTAGTTATAATGGCATTTTTGAAGATGAAATAAGACTAAATAAAATTGTTGAGATATTGGAAAATAAGGTTTAATGTGAACCTCTAGTGATGTTATATGATTGAAATCCTTAAATGTTTGGCCTAAAGAAAGTCTTATTTTGTTATATTTATTTATATATTTTGGTTAATGGATTAAAGATGTTCAGTCTCTGAATGCTATTGTGGTCATCTTGTTGTTTTAGATGTATCTTTCTATCCTGACATTTTTAAGATCGTAATCATGTCTTGGTTCTTTTTGTCCTTGTGGGAAGTATTCACTTAAATGGTCCTATGTTTCAGTTCTGGAGGCCTTGGGGGGAATTTTTAATGGAATCTTTATTGTACTATCATGTTTTCTCTCCTTGGATTAAAGTTCCAGTTTGTACTTATAATTGGAAGCTAGATGGTGATTCCTAACCTACTTTGAATCCTCCCTATGTATTACTTTTTTTCTAGAAAGAGGGTCATGCCTTTCTATGGTGATTTAGTACCTTTTATCTTGTGATTTCCTATTTGGACATTGGTTATGCTTAGTTTCCTAGGTGCATTCATGGGAGAGTGGCTTGCATTGGGGGTCAGGACCCTAAGTGGTCGTCAGGGTAACTCAATCAAATTTTGTAATCAAGTGATAACATAACTTAATGAATTGTGGATGGGTAGTTAGTTCACATTAAATAAGATAATTTTTGGATGTCTCTCTTACACCTGAACGCTTGTTCAGGTTCGGGGTAAGATGAGAAGGCCTGGAATGGTGTCCACCAATCTTGTCTCCATGAAAGGTTGGTGTGGTCCACTAGAGTTGTATGGGGGTCGAGGGTCGGGAGAGGTTACTAGGGTAACACGGGATGGGGGTTGGGACCTAGTGAAGACCTACCAAGGTAACTCATGACAACCTAGTGATGACACTCTTCCCAGTTGCATACGTAGTGGTTTACTTGGTTGATTCTTTGTGTTTTCTTTGGCGTCTGGAATCTGATTTTTGTTCTTGTGAAGTTCTTGACCTTGTCTATGATTTGATACTGATTGTATCCATGAGAGCCTTGATTTTGTACTTGTTCTTTTTGTACCTTCCTCTTGTCTCTTGGGTCTAACAGATACCTCCTAGAATGGGAGGTGGACCTGATGGTACCACATGTTTGGGTGGAGTGCTATTCACATCCATTGGGTTTTGGTATGAGTTGCATCATGATCGAGATTGGTCAAGAGAAGACTAAAGATCTACCTTGCGTTCCAGATATTGAGCTTTTGACATTATTGTACTTTGAAGATTGTATCCATATGGATACCTTGTAATGTAATTACAAACATATGTATATTCAATTGGAAATGTAAATTGGGAAATGTAAACTGGCCAAGTGAGGCAAATGGCCAATACATAATTTCTTGGGGTTTTTATTTCTGCAAAAATAATTTCAAATGTTTGACCAATAAAAAGAAAGCAAGGAAAAATAAAACACATATAATATAGTTTGGTTTTAACATTTTTATAAACTATTTCTCACACGTTCATTTTTATGCATTGAAACTCATCCTATGGCCAAAAAAATCTTTAGCCTAGCGAAAACATTTGTTGCCTCATGCTCAATAAATATTATTCTTGTCATCACTTTAAACAAGTTGTCACTTTAAGGTTTTAATAGTTGCATATCTATGTGTGAGGATATATTTTTTAATTTAAATTAGGTTTTAATTTTTTAATTTTTTTTAATAGACAATGGGCCATTGGCTGAATAATTTTATTAATAAAAGAAGAGTTGCAAAATTTACAACCTGATTCAGTGTGGGCACCGGTAAGAAAGAATCGGGCAAAGAAAACCTCTGGTCTTTCCCAAGGAAATTCATTCTTGGATTTATACAGAGTAATTATAGAGAGTGGCAAATTACCAATAATAATATATACATTTGAGAAATTGATTTAATTACATCATTTCTGCATATAGTAGGGTAAAGAAGACTTTGCCAAGTTGGAGGCACAACATCCTAAGACTGATATAATTCAGTTGCCTGCAAATACAAATCTATCTTCCAAACTATTATTCTCACCACACGGTTAGCAAACCACTCCATAAAAATTAATTTCCAGTTGAGTCCAAATCTAAGATAATCTAAAGAACAGGTTAGAAATAAAACCATAACAAACCTGTGAATGCCTATCAAGAAATACCAAACCCTGCCTCTCATCCGAGTCAAGCTTGTGTTACCTAATTACCTTAGCATTGGAAACCAAACAAAAGAGTTCCTTGTTGACTTTAACATAGCCAATATCCACCATTATAAATCTGTAAAGAGACTTCCACAATATAGCTAAACAATCTAAGATTACATAGAACTCCCAAAAATGATACAGTTAGCACTGTAGAGCCGAGAAGAAAGAGAGGGAAGAGGATTATTTTTGTTAATATACAGAGTAAGGACAACTATTTATGAAAGTCGGAGACTAATTTACCTTAGCATGCTGCTTGAATGAAAGAAAAGAATTGCTAATATGTATTAAAGGAAGGATAAACCAATCTATGAAAAGGATAGAACTACAAGAAGAATTGACAGAGGCAAATGATAAACTAGGAATGAATATGTGGAAAAATTGGGAAACAGAGAAAATATAATATATATATATATATATATATATATATATATATATATATATATATATATATATATATATATATATATATATATATATATATATATATATATATATATATATTTGTATCCATGAAAATGCATATATATATATATGAAATATGCATATAAACAGAAGACACAAGCTAGAAAAGGAAGCAGAGCAAATATTCCCAAGAAAATATCTAACCACCACTCCGTCATGCATTATATCTTTACTTACCTATATGTATATAGATATAGATATATCTACAGATATGTTCAAAAAGGCAAGCATAAATATTAGCCTATGTTCTACCTCAAGAAGAAGATTAATAATAAACCAAATAGGGTGAAGCCTAAAACGTGGATAGAAGTTTGGATATATATTATATCTTGATAACACAAAAAGAAATAGCATGCTTAAGAGAAGAGGAAGGGAAAGCTAGAGATAAGGACTAATATCTATACATATAAATAAAAAATAAACATATACATAAGAGAAATCATTAATTGAAAGATCGTTGAAAGCAAAGGGTGAAAAGAAATATAACAATTCTATGCACTAAAACTGACCTCAAGGACAATACGCTAGGATCACTATGTGAGATCCCTACAAATAATCATACTGATTAACCAACACCTACTCTTTCCTCCCAAATATCGTTAGCTCCTTGATTAACCAAGAAATCTAATGCTAGATTGTCTTCCCTATTGATGTGGTTAACTGTGGAATACTTAAAATGTTTCAAAAGCTTTGTGGCTCTTGAAACTAGGTTGTTCAATTTCCGATTCGGGGTCTTGCCTCTTCTTAAAGCATTGATAGTAATTGTTGAGTCCCCTTCAATTTTCAATTTATTGATACCTAAGTCTTTGCAGAGTTAAAGACCTTCGATAAGTCACTCTAATTCTACCTCATTATTTGTGGAGATCCCTATAGGTTTAGAAAATATTTCTACAACTGATTCATCCCAGAAATGAATCACACCCCTTATCCCTACAATACCTGGGTTGCCTCTCGAGGCCCCATCAAAATTGATCTTAACCCGTCCTTTGGTCGGGGGAGACAACTTGCAAATTTTCTTAAGATGTGTAGATTTGTTACCACCAGAACCATAAAAGGGGGGGATGATGAGACCTAGCCAATTTTTCGTAATTTTCTCATCCCCTGGAGTAAATGGAAAGTTATTGAAGTTCCCACTATTTAATTTACAATTAGCTACTTCAATTATAGAAGCCTCAACTTTATTCCAAAGTTGTTCGGGTTGCATAGACATATCTTTAAGGATTCTCCTATTCCTTTCCTTCCATATTTTCCATAAGAGGATTGATGGGGAGATGATCCATAGTAAACCATAAAGACTCGATCTAAGGTAGGTTGGCCAACCTAACAAGAGTTATATCAGATGACTGGGGAGATCAGTGGCCCAATTTAGTTTATTGAGCAACCTCATCCAACATACATTAGTGAAATTGCAACTAAGTAACAGATGATCAACCGATTCTTCAACACTAAGGCATAGGGGACACCTGCTAGGACTAGCATAGCCTAACTTCTTAAACCAATCTGTAGTCATAATTCTCTTATGCATTGATGCCCATAAGAAAAGACCTACTTTCGAAAGGCATAGTTTGTCCCAACATAAGGAAATAGGTAACTCTATATTGTCAGGGTAGAGTCTGTTACAAAGGAGATTATACCAATCCTTGAACTTGTATTCTCTAGAAGGGGATTCGGACCAAATGAGGGTATCTTCTTTATTACTAAGTGTGATCTTCCTTTGGTCTAAAATTTCCTTGAGTTAATTAGTACCTTCTTTTTGTAAGCCCAAATCAACTGGAGATTTTCACCTCCAACCTAGCACTGGATCCTCCAGATGACTGACAATGTAGTCAGCCACATATCTACCAACCTTTGTCTCCAATGTATTTTTTAAGTTCTAATAATTCATAATCTTATGTCTTGGTGGATAACCACCCCACGAATATTCCCAAAATAAAGGCTAGCCACCTTTCCCAACATTCCATGACAGTTCTAGGGTAAGAATATCCTTGCAACTAACTAGGAATTTCCAAATTCTTAAGCCTTTAGGTGGGTTTAGAGTTCTAAAAATGCTAGTAGTGTCCTAAGAGTCCAGATATTTGTTTGAAAAAACTCTCACCCATCTCCTATGGGGATCCTTATACATTTTCCAGATTAATATAGCCCCTAAAGCCTTATTTTGGAAAGCCTAATTTTTTAGCTCTAATCCTCCTTTCTCCTTTGATCGACACACCTTATCCCATGCTATTAATGCAAATTTCTTCTTATCTACCAACCCCTACCAAAAAAAGGTTCTGATTTTTTTGTCAAGCTTATTTTTAACACTCGTCGGTAAATGAAAACAAGTCATCAGATATTGGGGGAGGGCTGAGAGTACATATCGTAACATGATAACTCTACCTGCCGCTAACAACCATTTACCTTTCTAATTTTGGATTTTTTGATCTAGCTTGGATAAGATGTGTCCCCAAATATTGGAAGACCTCTTCCCCTTATCCATTGGGAGACCTAAATATTTGCAAGGTAAAGACCCTATCTGAAAAACCTAACACTTTGGCAATGGCATTCTTTGTTCTAGCATCTGTGTTAAAAAAGAGCAGGTTTGATTTCTCCTTATTAACCACTTGCTCAGATGCTCTAGAGAACCAATCTAGAATAAGCTTGAAATTCCTAGCTTCTACCAGACTGCTTTCCCCAAATAGTAGGGTATCATCAGCAAATTGCTAATGGGTAACAGGAGGGAGGCTATAGGTGACTTTTATCCCCAAGATGTTACCCAACTACTGAGTGTTTTGAATGGTTCTTCCTAATTCCTCCACCATGATGATGAAGAGGAAGGGAGATAAAGGACCCCCTTGCCTCAGACCTACGAGATTTCAAAGAAACCTTAAGGAGTTCCATTAACTAAAATTGAGACCTTGGGGCTTGAGATACACTCAAAAATTAAATTGATCCAAGATTTACTAAAACCAAAAGCCTCTAAGTATTTACATAGGAATCTCCAGTTAAACATGTCATATGATTTCCTAATATCTAATTTCATGAGCATACATGCCTGATGGTTGTGTTGGATGGAGTGGATAGCCTACTGAGCTATGATGATACCATCAAAAATGGATATACCTGGAACAAAACTAGTTTGCTCCTCTGAAATGATACTTGAAAGCAAAGGTTTAAGTTTGTTGGCTAGTACCTTTGAGAAGACCTTATAGATAGTGTTGTAGCGTGATATGGGCCTAAGGTCACTCATACTCTCCACATTCTCCTTTTTGGGGATGAGAACTAAGAAGGTGTTATTTATTTCTGTAAGGAATCTGCCAGAGCATCTTGCCCCCTCTAAATCTTCTACCA
Source organism: Cryptomeria japonica (assembly GCF_030272615.1). NCBI lineage: Eukaryota > Viridiplantae > Streptophyta > Pinopsida > Cupressales > Cupressaceae > Cryptomeria > Cryptomeria japonica. The sequence continues at coordinate 507,862,870 of NC_081414.1, forward strand.
ACTCATCACCTATGAAGTGCCAACGAGCGTGAAAGAAGAATGCAGGAAATGCATCTAGACCAGGGGCCTTATCTGGATGGAGTTGGAATAAGGCCTCTTTTATTTCCTGTTTGGTGAATTTCAGGTTTAAAAGGTTGTTATGGTTGTCATTAATTATTTTGGGGATGTTATTAAGAAGGCAGGATTGAGTTGCCAAATCAAAGGACATCTCTTTACTAAGAGAACTTTGAAAGAAAGATATTGCTTCTACTACAATATCTCCTGGGTCATTTAGGATAACCCTAGATTCGCCCCTCATATGGGTGATTTTGTCAATCCTGTTGAAATTTGTAGAAGCATGAAATATTTTTTGTGTTTTGATCTCCTTCAAAAATCCAAGTTGTTGTGGACTTCCGCCTCCAAAAGATTTCCTCCTTAGTCAATATATCTTCATATTTACGAAGTAGCTCCTTTTCTTGTAAGAATTTATCTTGATCCATTCCTTCCTTAATGATTTTATCATTCAAAAGGGCCAAGGCAGGTTCTATATCCTTCTTGGATGAAAAGATATCACCAAACCTATCCTTATTCCAATGAAGAAGTTTCCTCTTAATGTATTTAATTTTGGTTACAAATAAATACAGATTTTATCCTAAAACATCCACCTCTTTCCACCATTTTTCTACATTCTCCAAAAATGATTCATTTTTCATCCACATTTTCTCAAATTCGAAAGGGCACCTCTTAGGTTTTAAGTCCTCCTCAATGGTTAATTGCACTAGAATATGTTATGAGCTTGAAATGGGAAGGATGGAGGCCTTGATAGGATAATGAAATTCAAGGATATTACCTTTGAAGAGGAACCTGTTGGCATATGCACACTCCAATGAGACATTGTAGGTGATTGAAGGTTTTGTCATTGATGGCAACCTTACAATCCTATGACACTAGCAAGGCATTCCACCGGCACTAGCAAAATCAGACTCTACACCGACACACAAGTCACCGGCACCGGCAGTGAAAGGTAGCATACTAGCACAGAGGCCGACAGGATTTTTGTTGTAATATATTTTGTTTATTATTTGTAAAAATCATTGTAAGCCGACTTGGTAAGTTGTAAAATGACTCTTATATAAGAGTGATCATTATAGAACATTTTCTAAGGAAGTAATGAAGTAAGATAGAGGAATATATTTAGGCAAAATAAGGCAGACCTATTATGTGAATTATAAGTTAAGGGTTTATGTAAGAAGCAGAGCAGAAACTGGTACTGTATCTAGCATTATAGATTTTATTTTGAAGCAGTACAAGACACTAGATTTGTATAATCTATTTTTGTAAGTCAGTGAGACTTCCTATTTTGTATTTGAGCAGTGAGCTCTAGGCAATTGGCCTTCCTGCATGTGCAGGCCCCTCTTGTAGCAGTAATATTCTCTTATTGGCCAGTAAGTGAATATTGTGGGTCACAAATCCCACCGAGGTTTTTCCCACACCGGGTTTCCTCATTAAATCCTTGTGTTATGGTGTGTTTTTCATGTGGTTGTTTTTATCTCTGTTTATTGCATTACTTTCTTCTTACCGGTACATAATATTAATATGCTCTACATGTTTTAAGTCAAGAAAATCTATTAACCGGTTAGATACTAATTCACCCCCCCCCCCTCTCAGTATCTGTGGGAATCCTAACAATTAGTATCAAAGCTTGGTCCTCTATTTACAGAAGCCTAACAGCTTAAGGAAGATCTTGACACCGGTAGAGATGGAAAACTTGATGAAGCAACTTGAAGGAGCTCTCTCAAACTATGATGCAGAAAAACTGAAAAATACAAACTTGAAGATGATCTAAAGGCTGCTCAGGATATTATTCAAGCACTTCAAGAAAATCTTACTATTTCAAGAAACAAGAGAAGAGAACTTTGTGAAAATATGCAAAATGAGAATGATGAAAAAGAAACTCTTAATGATATGATAAACAAGCTGAAACAAGAGAACATGAAAACAAAGAATGAGATGCAAGATATGACTGTGAGATTTTGTAAAGAAATTGAAGATAGAAAGAAAAATGAAGAAGATTTGACTAGAAGACTAAGTGATGCTACAAATGAAAACGCAAGACTCAGTTATGAAAATGATTTATTGAAGACAGACCTGATGCACACTCAAAATGGCTCCAATGAACTGGTGAAGCAGAAAGAAGTCTTAGAAAGAGAACTAGATATTGCAAATCAACATAAAGAGAAATTCAAGAAAAGCTCAGAGGAACTTGGTAACTTGCTAAATAATCAAAAACCTAAAGGTGACACTTCTAGAATTGGCTTTGAAGTTGGTGAAAGCTCTGGTACTGCAAACACACAGGATCATAGCAAACCGGTAAGACAACCTACTACTTATAAATTTAATGGAAAATGCTTTAACTGTAACAAGTATGGTCATAAAGAAAATCAATGTAGATCTAGAAATTATCAGAATATCAACACCCCCACCGGTCAATGTTCAAAATGCAACAAAATTGGTCATAACTCTGAGAATTGGAGAATGAATGTGAGATGTTATGTTTGTGGAAGATTTGGACACCTATCTAATCAATGCAGAACACAAACTGGCATAGGTTATAGGAAAGCTATTTAGAAGAATAATGTGACTTGTTATGCATGTAACAAAAGTGGGCATATTGCTAAATTTTGTAGAAGCAAGTCCTCACCGGTAGACAACAAAGGTCCTAGTTTGAAAGGTAAAGAAAAAGTTGAAGAGGTTAAGCAAGAATTTTCAAAACAATGAATCAGGAAATCAAAAATGAATGTGGATAGGAATACTCCTCCACCGGTAGAACCAGGCAACATTCCACCGACAGAACAAAGTAGCACTCCATCGACAGGAGTCTCTTCATCAAATTGAAGAAATTTCCTTCAGGGTTTGGCAATCAATAAGACATATGCTATTATTCCCTTAGTTGATGGTAAGAAGTTGAATTTACTTCTATACCGGCAGATATGTTAAGTGGCTACTTAACCAACAAGCATTAAATGTGGTAGTTGGCAAAATTGACATTATAAATTAATGTTTTTGGCTCCATTTCACTTCACCAAGCATTCAAACATTTGAAGAGCGGGAAATCTTCAGAGCTAAGGCATTTCGATCAAAGAGGTGAAGCACTTCAGCAATCAATCCTTCCAAAGGCAGAAAAAGGTATTTATAATCATGGCATCCTCCTCTACACCTAAATTCATAGCAAACCCTACTGTAGTCGAGGTAATCAAATGCCCTAGGCCCGTATTTCAGCTAGTTCCTGAGATAGCTAAAAGGGATGACAATGTAGGTGCTTTTTCCCAAATTCCCAAAGTTGTTTATGCAGAAGACCCTAGAATCTATATCCATTGCCATATAGAAGAATTGGGAGATGAAGAAATCAAGGACATGTACAAATCTGTTATATGTGATGATTCCAGTAAAGTAAAACCTGAACACCAAATTATTGAAACCCTAGGATTCACAGAAATCCTCAGCATTTCGGATTTCCCCAAGGAAGTTATTAGGATAGTATTGAGCAGAGTACATGGTTCATTCTTTTGGTTAGATTCAATCCATAAAATTACCAAGGAAGTTGTGAAAGTTGTAATAGGGTTACCCTCCACAGGTAGCAGACCAGATAAAACAAAGAAGGTCTCAAATGACCTAGTAATGAACTTAACTGGTGCAACATCCGACAGAAGGTCTCTAAGGGTTAATGATGTGACTGATATAAATGTTAGATTTGTTAGCATGATCTTAGGATACAAAGCAACACATGCAAATAGACTTAACTCAGTTTCTAGTTTATGCATAAAAAGTGCACATGATATGGTAAAAAAAAATGTGAAAATTGATGTATGTGAATGGCTAAAGGATGAATTGATTGACAATTTAGGGAAGATCAAGAAGGACAAGAAAGGAACTTTTAGATTTGGTAATTTACTTGTATGCTTGATGCTACACATAACCAAACAAGTGGCCGGTATAGGTAACAAGAACCTTGGATTTGACATACCGATAGGAAAACAATTATCAGACTTATTCAACAACATGGGTGAAAACAAGGAAAAGAATATCAATGAGTATTTTCAAGCACTAAAGGCCAAAATGAACAAAAGAATCAGACTATCATAGGAAATTGTTAACAAATACAAGGATGATATATGTTTTGTAATTAAAAAGGATGAGATCTAGATGGAAGCAGTTATCCTAAGAACAATTTGGGTTACTGAGATGGGCTATGAGACTGATGACCACATCATTGAAACATATGCTAAAGCACTTCTGGAAGCACCAAATGAACCTAAGGAAGAAGTATTTGATAGTGTTGAGACCATTGAAAGCCAAATTTAATCTAAGAAGAGAGTAAAGAAAGTGGAAGCAACTGTGAGAAAAGGTTCAAGATAGGCTAAGGCTATAAAAGAAGATGTACTGAAATAAACCGGTATCACTGAAGATGAGTTACAGGCACAACAACCAGAAACTCACCTATCACCGGTAGCAACTTCTTCAGAGAGTGACAAGCTAGCTGAATTTAAAAGAGTTGTAAGGAAAAGACAACCTTCACCGGTATCCACACCCTCGCCTAGAAGAACTAGACAAAAACAATAGGCAGTGAGGTCTCCGGTAAAGAAGACAACCCCAAAGAAAAAGCTAACACCAAAGAAGAAAAGGACTAAACAAAACATTGCTCCGATTGATAGACTATTGGATGAAATCACAGAAGAAGGAAAACTCAAGAACATAGAAAAATTGTATGATACACTATCAGCAGATGACAAAGAGCAAGTTGAAAACAGTGTTATTTTACACCTAGATATCTATAAGAAGTTTTTGATGGAAGTTGCAGATGAACTACTAGATGAATTATTCAAAAGACTAGAAGCAAGAAGACAATCTGTTGTAGAACTTGACAAGAACATCAAAATTGATAAATTACTTGTTGTCTACCCAGTCAACTCTCCAAAAGAAATAGATGATCTGATTGCAAAGGCCAACCAGTCAGTATTCTCTACTACACACCAACATATTGCACTAATGGTAGGAAGAGTAAAAGAGGTAACAAAAGAAACAAAAAATGGATGGGATATATTCCTTGTGGAGAAGGAAAAGTAGGAAGATTACAAGAACCCCAAGCCTATCAAAGTATATTAGAAGGACAAAGATAAGGGTAAAGGAAAGGTTGGTGGACCTCCTAGTATCAAAATAAAAGATAACTTATCCCCGCCGCCTCTGATTACTCCATCGGTAACAACAACAGAAGACCAACCGGCAGATGAAAGTATGGATGTATCACAAGAGGATGCTAATCCTAATCCTAAAGTACTATACATAGTGGATGTTGATACTCAAAAGGTCAACATTGTGATAGACAAGGACACAACTGGTAAAACTGACATGGCTAGTGAGCCATCGGTAGCTGACAACACTATTAACACTGAAGGTAAATCGACAGATGATAGCACAAAGACACAGACAGAGACACAAACAGAGAAACAAGCAGAGCAACAGGCTCCAGAACAGGAACAGGTTCATGTGGAAACAGTGCCACCGGCAACAGGAGAGAAACAAAAACCCTTGCTTAAGGAAATGGAAACACAAACTAACCTACCAGAGGTCACTACAAGCATGGTTACTTCCTCCACCAACAAAATTCAGAATGTTGGTTCCTCCTCAACAGGTTACAAATCAACCAATGTAACTGAAGTTCATTTAGATTCTTTGAAGAAAATAACTGATTGCAGTTCACAAGCTTATAAAGCTATAGATGAAACAATCCCAATTTTGAGGATGATAGCTCCAAAATGCAACATAGATAATAAGGATTCTTTGAGTCAACTTGACACTTTGTTGAAGTACATTACTGACAACACAGTGACAGTTGAACAGATAAAGGAATAGGCATTCAAAGACAAGTTGGAAATTGAAAAACAGAAATTCTTTGAAGATCAAATAAAGAAGTGTACTAGGGAGTTTGACACACTTCTACCAGAACTATGTAACATATTAAAGGAATTTAAAACTTTGTACAAAGATACTTGCAAGACAAACTTTTTGACAGTGGACATAGATAAGAAAATGAGCAAGATACAAGAAGAAATAAATAAACTTGCAAACAATTTTGTTAATTCACCTGATACATTATCAGTTTTTGAGCAAAAGATAACAGGTTTTGAAGAAGACTCACTGAAGCTAGAGAGATAAAATGAGAGAATAATAAACAAGGCTAAGAATATGAGACTAATAATGAGTCCAAGACTGGACTATCTAGCATCCTTAAGAAAGGAAATATCTGAGGCATTAGTACAAGGACAGAAAACACTAGCAGAGCATATGCAGCAACTCACCGATACAGTTCAAAGAACAGAGGTAGCAATAAAAGACAATAAGAAGTTTATGGAAAGCATAAATTTGGTTTTGGCGAATCTCTTTCAAATTGTAACCACCTAGCTACAAGTTTGAGATAGAAAACTACAACTCTATTGACACCTTGACAACCTTTGTCATTGATGCCAAAGGGGGAGTAGTAGTATGAGAAAATAATCAGCAAAAGACTTATCTGCTTAAGGGGAGCTCACATATTTTTGGTAATAATTTTTGGTACACATTTTTGGATTACAAGTTTTGGAATTTTCTCATGAGTGTTGCCGTCAATGCCAAAGGGGGAGATTGTTGGCATATGCAAACTCCAATGAGACATTGTAGGTGATTAAAGGTTTTGTCATTGATGGCAACCTTACAATCCTATGACACCGGCAAGGCATTCCACTGGCACTAGCAAAATCAGACTCTACACTGGCACATAGGTCACCGGCATCGGCAGTGAAAGGTAGCATACCAGCACAGAGGCCGACAGGATTTTTGTTGTAATATATTTTGTTTATTATTTGTAAAAATCATTGTAAGTCGACTTGGCAAGTTGTAAAATGACTCTTATATAAGAGAGATCATTATAGAACATTTTGTAAGGAAGTAATGAAGTAAGATAGAGGAATATATTTAGGCGAAATAAGGCAGACCTATTATGAGAATTATAGGTTAAGGGTTTATGTAAGAAGCAAAGTAGAAACCGGTACTGGATCTAACATTATAGATGCTATTTTGAAGTAGTTCAAGACACTAGATTTGTATAATCCATTTTTGTAAGTCAGTGAGACTTCCTATTTTGTATTTGAGCAGTGAGCTCTAGGCAGTTGGCATTCCTACATGTGCAGGCCCCTCTTGTAGTAGTAATATTCTCTTATTGGCCAGTAAGTGAATATTGTGGGTCACAAATCCCACCGAGGTTTTTCCCACACCGAGTTTCCTCATTAAATCCTTGTGTTATGGTGTGTTTTTCATGTGGTTGTTTTTATCTCTATTTATTGCATTACTTTCTGCTTACCGGTACATAGTATTAATATGCTCTACATGTTTTAAGTCAAGAAAATATATTAACCGGTTAGATACTGATTCACCCCCCCCCCCCTCTCAGTATCTATGGGAATCCTAACATAACCTATCTATTTTTTCTGCAATATTGTTGAACCTCTGCCTTCTATTTGTTACCAAACTTTTGCACATGCTAAATTTGGTGGCCTAATGAGTCCTTGCTTTCATTTATATTGAAAAGTGCTAAGCAAATCAGCAAATATCAGGTCAAATCATTAGCAAGAAATCAGATATGCACTCTTTTTTTTTAACTTGTTTTCTTCATGTGCAGATACATGAAAAGTAAAATATAGCATGTGGGTTAAAATGTGGCTCCCACGAGGGTTGAGCCTAGCATGCTGATGGAGATGGGTATTACAAAGATAAATAGATCATAGAGATATTCATGCTCCATTACACTTTCAGGTATGGCGTGGCTATTAAAACATTCAGGAAAATTCATTTGGTAAGTATATTGCCAAATCCCCTGTGTGGTTGTTGGGAAAGGCCAAAAGAAACTCAGAGCAAATGCAATCGACCTATGTATAGTTTTCTTACTTGGGTGCCAAAGAGGGTTTTAAAAGGCCAGAGAACTTCCAAGTGGTTTCAGTCGCCAGGCATGAAGAACATTTATCCCACATTGGTCGTGGAGAGGAGCATTTTTGTATTTAAAACCAAAGTCGCATTTATCCTCAGTATCAAAGCTTACGGGATTTTGGCAAGTGGCCGATTAAGGAAGTGGTGGGCCCCCCGCATGCACACGCATCTCAAGGCATCCAAATTTTGTGACTAGCTGGCAGGAAGCAGAAAAGGTCAAGAAAGTTGGGCAGATTGGACGCAAATCGCGGTGATCCAACGGTTGTTGTGATGGTTAGATGCTCGCCAGATATCATCAGGACTTGGCGACTGGTGAGGTGGTGGTCCAGTGGCTGGTGACATGGCACAGATGGATGAAGAGATGGAAGTTTCAGCAGTGATTACGTGATAGAATAGGTGGCATGTCACCAAAGGGTGACTTATCGAGCAAACCTTGGCCGTGATGAGACACTAAAATTTTTCACCAAAGGCTCAGTTCCATCAACATAGGGTATATCAAAGAAATCAGAACTGGTCCTGCCGATAAAATAAAGGCATCGATGAAACTGCAGATTTGATGAGACTTGTAAATGGCTCACCGAGGCAATAGTTTGGCCAAAAGAATGATATCCAATTGAACCAAAGGCGACATGGTGGTCAAGGTGGATCTATGAGCTGGTCGTAGGCTGACACATGGTAGGCCCGGGAAACAGGTGGTGCCCAAGCAGATCTCATGAGCGAACCAAGGGGTGTGACATGGTGACACACAGCAAAGGGGAGAAGATCAAGGAAGATCGAATCGTGGTGTGAGAGATCTAATTTTGGTCGCTATACCATGATAGAAAGAAGCTTGCCAGTTATCCCCGCGACTTGGCAACAAAGCACATGCAGAAAAGGGTGAGTGCCCAAGTGAAATAAGGGTCATGAAAGTCTGAGATGATCTAAGGGATATCTCTATACCGCAATGAAAAGGTGTCTGAATGTTAATCCTCGCGACATAGCGACAAGCCATCAGCAGTCCCAGTGGTTGAATCTTAATCTGTCATATGCTCACAGTTATTGCAGGCGGTTAAGTCAAATGGCCAAGTAACCAGTAGCACCTAGGTGAACTCAACGCAAAATGAGGAGAATTCATCATGTAGTTTGGGGTCCTATTTAACCCTGAGAGCAAGTTTGCATGAGTTCTTCTCATGATTTTGAGCCTATTTTAGTGGCTTTTTATTTTCACTCGAGGATTAGTTTCAGAAAAGATATTTTCAATGGGAGTTCATCTTCAGTCATTCTGGAGTCATCTTTCCTCTACTTTTTGGAAGGTTTTTGTATAAAGTGAAAAAGTTTTATCTTTCTTCACTAGTTCTTGATCATTCTCTTGCTGGTTTTAGGAAAGAATACATTCTTGTAGCTCATGTGCAGTTTTATGACAGAATACTGAATAAAATTATCAGCTTCTGCCTTATATTTTTGGATTTCATTTTCGTATTCATTATTGAGAGTTAGTTGTTGTGTTATTATCTAACCTTTAAATTTTCTGTCTCATTTGTAAGTCACAGGTTGTGCATTGTGATAAATTGGTTCATTTGGTTGATTGTGAAAGTTTTCTTTCCTTTCAATTTCTTGAAGTTTAAATCCTTTGCATGAAATATTTATGTGCTATGAACCAGAAGTCAATTGGTGTAGATTGGTGTTTTTAGGAGTGTATTTCTATCATTTTGAGATATCATATTGATGCTTCACCTTAGTTTAGCATTCGCAAAGTCATTCTATTTTCATTTTTAGTTTTCCTATCCCTTTTCTTGGTAAAGAATTTAGAGTTTTTCACAGGGAACCAACCCTTCATCTGGAGGTTAATTCTCACTATAGGTAACCCACAGGCCTGAGAATTATCCCATGTGTCACCAAGTTGCTTGAGCTTTCAGCTTGTGCATTACGGGTGCAATTTAAGTGACAATAGTTTTTGGCATTCCCGATGGGACACATTTGAGCTATCTTAGTTCAAAAAATATTCACTCTTACTACTTTTGGTGTGAGGAGAAGCAATTCCAGCCTTCAGAGGCAACGAATTTCATACCTAGCGACTCATTTTCTTGGTTTCTATGCAAATTCAGTGATATTTTGTAGCTTATGAGAAAGATTCAAACTAGATCAAGTAAGGATCCTATTGGGCATTCTCATCTATCACCACCAAAAAGAGTTAAAGAGGTAGCAAATAAGGTTTCAAATCCATCAAACCCATCTAATTCATCAATTCCAAATTTGTCTACTCCTCCCATTGTTCAGCCTCTAGTTACAACCTACAATAATCCTTTGTTTTCAAAATCTTCATCTCAAGCACAAGTAAATCCACCTATTATCCCAATGGCTCTGCCAAGAGCTCAGACTTTTGTACCTTTCAATCAAGGCAGCCCTTTGAATCTTACTCATCATTGATATTCCTGTAGCAGCATTGAAAATCCCACCTTTTTTCACAGGATAAGATCATACCACTCCCATCGAACATATAAGGGATGTAGCTTCATTGTGTGGTGTACATCATATCACACAAGAGAATGTTGCAATTAGACTCTTGGTTGCCTCATTTAAAGGGAAAGCACTTCAGTGGTTTGGAGGACTACCTGTAAACTCAATTGATACCTGGGATCAATTGGGTGATAGATTAAATTCATAGTTTAAGGACAAATCTGACCATTTGTCACTATTAGAACAGCTGAGTACCATAAAGAGATCCCCTCAAGAGAAAATGACTGACTTCAATTTTTGTTTCCAGAAGACTTGGAGCAGAATCCCTGTCACGGTAAGGCCTACTCCTGCACATGCATTTCTATCTTATTTTAGGGCCCTTAATAGTGATATTTCAATCATGATTCAGTCTATGGGTGCAAATACTCTACCAAATGCATTTGATGTTTCTATTAGAGCATAAAACTATCTAATTCAGGCTGGTAAAATAGCCCCTAGGCCCCCAATGCCCATATTTGATGAATACTAAGAGGGGGGGGTGAATTAGTATGCCAAAAATCTTTGCACTTAAACACTTTTCTAGACTAACAATAAACCGGTAAAACAGTTTAGCAGACAAACCGGTTAGCACACATGCAAACCAAATAGCAAATAATGCATTCACCCATAGAAGCACAAACACCATAACACAAGAGATTTTGATGTGGAAACCCAAATGGGAAAAACCACGGTGAGATGGAACTCACAAGTAACTATCTGCATAATAGGAACCAAACAGGTTAAGGTCATACAATGTTCTTTACTAGAACAGATCCTATTAGGAATCCCAATCTCTGTTAGGAGATAAGTCCAATTAAAGACTACCTTGCTAGAGGATTTTTGATCCACAGATGTGAACCACCTTGTTAGATGATTTACAAAAGGCTTTTGGGCCTACCCAGTTAAGGTCTACAGACTTGTCGAAGATGTGAGTAATCAACAAGTGAATGATCTAGCAAATAGCACAGATTGCTTGGTTAGATCCTTGATAGCTCGTTCCTAATGCATTCCAGCTTTACTTCAGTCTTCTACACATTCATACTCTCTAACTCCTCAACCACCTTAAACCCTAGCAACAACATCAACAACAACCTAAAACCCTAGACATGATGTCCTTATAAAGGAATCTGATTTCATGTCGGTCCAATAGGATTACAATACAATTTCCTAGGTTCAATTCATCTAGACATATCTGGTAACACGACACAAAAAGCACCGTTAAAGTGTCAGCACCATCAAACAATCGGTGGATGGTAACTCATCACAAAATGTCGGTTAGTAACTCATCACAGAGTATTACCGGTTCATACAAAATACCGGTTCAAGCAAAATGTCGGTTGCCGGTTTGACAAAATGAAGACTAGGAAATATGTGTTCTGCCACTTTGATCCTTTGTACCAGTTGAGATCCTTGAACCGCTTGTGGTGAACATACCACTTCAAATCGGTAATCACTTTCTGCAAAACACCAATAGTCTAAGGACTATAATACATCATACCATTTGGAACATGTACCAGTTGAGCTTTAATTAATACATACAAAAATGATCTCAATGCAAGTGTGTGTCCATCAATGACAATCACAACATAATCATCAAAAATGCCAACAATCTCCCCATTTGGCATTGATGGCAACACTTAGGAAATTTTGACATCTAAGTGTTTTACAACAAAAATATGCCAGAATCAAAATTACTCCCCCTAAGCATATACACTATCCCTTTTGCAGAAAATACAATGTATACCACTTCTTAATAGAAATAACATGAAAGTATACATCAAAACATTCAAAATTTGTACTTCTCCCCCTTTGCCAACAATGACAAAAATAATATTACAGACTAACCCATGTTTCATTAAAATAATAAGTGTTTATGACAGTAAAGAATAAAAGTTGTCAAAAACAGATTTAAAGTCCTGCAAGATTTGTTTCATAGATAAAGACCAAGACTCAAGTAGGGAGGTGGCTACTTCTTTCTCTATCTGCATCTGGGAGATTTGTTCTTCCATGGCATCTATTGTGCTCATCTCCTATTTCGTCGTTAAGGCATCCAGATTAAGATAGCACTTCTGAAGTATTTGTAGATGTGGGAGTAGAACCACTTGTAGCTCCTGCAAATCTCGTGACCGGGTGCTGATCTCATGCTCTATTTTAGTAGACTGGATATGAAACTGATGAATGGTTTGCCTATGAGCTGTAAAGGAGTCATATGGTGACTTGAAGGTGCTCATGTATGACTGTAGATCAGATTGAATCTTTTGCTTCTATACAACCACATCATCACAGAATAGATGGGGTTGGCAAATCTTGCTGAGTAGAAGATTCCCCTCATCTAGAGCATTCCTTATATCCTTCTATGCTTTTTGCAGTTCAGACCAGAGCTCATTAAGCTTCTTCACCAGGGCAATGTTGAGAGCCTTTTGATGCTCTTTCTTGGCATTTGCCTCTGCTACCTCCTCTAAGCTCTGCACTTGATCATCCACTACTATGCATAGGAGCTTCCATTGGGCCAATGATGAGTCATTGTTGGGGAGGTTTGTGTCGGGTAACAAACCAGTAAGAGTGTCCACCACCGCTTGGATTACATCTTGCTCCTTTTTCCTCCATATTACTTTAAGGTGTTCTTGAGCAACCTTGATGCTCTGCAGTAGCTCCATTTCACTTGCAGACTGGAGGTCAATGGGACTGGTGAGGTCAGCCGGTTTGGCTTGACTACTGGTTGCCTTAGGTGTCTCCATTTGCGTGCTCTTTGCCGCTTCTCCTTCCTTGTCCTCCTCTATTTTCTTCTTTGCCTCTTCTCTTCTCTTTTCCTCTTCCTTATCCTCCTCTGCCTTCTTCTTCTCTACTTCCTTCCTCTTCTCCTCTGCCTTATCTTCCTCTTCCTTCTTCTTTTCTGCTTCCTTTCACTTTTCCTCTTCCTTTCTCTTCTCCTCTTCCTTTCTTTTCTTCTCTTATTCTTTTCTCTTTTCTTCCTGTTTCCATTTCACCTCATCTTCTTCCTTCTCCTTCTTGTCCTCTTCCTTTTTCTTCTTCTCCTCTTCATCTTTCTTCTTCTTCTCCTCTTCATTCTTCTTCTTCTTCTCCTCTTCATCCTTCTTCTTCTCCTCTTCATTCTTCTTCTTCTCTGCTTGCTTCTTTGCTTCCTCCTTTTTGTCCTCTATTTCCTTTTTCTTTAATTCATGTTCTGCCTGCTTCTCTTGTCCTGTTGCTTCTGATGGTGTACCCTGAGCAACATCCTCTCCATCCACAGCATCGACATCAATAGTGTCTATGGGTTTAGTAACCGGGTTTCCTTCATTCTCAAACACTTTATCCAGTTTAGTTATTGCAGGTTCTTGTTCAACCTTCCTGTTGGCTTCAACCACTCTATGCATCTTAAGAGCTTCTAGAGAAAGAGTGTGTGTATTCTTGAGCACTTCTTGACCCTTTCCTTCTAGTAACAGGAGTCTTCTTCTTCTCATGAAGAAGAGGCCTTTGTATTTATTCATTACTTCAAACAGTTCTGAATTTGATACATCAAGAAAATGTTCAGCAAAAACTTTCTCTCTCATTTCCTGTTCCTTCTCTATGGCAATGCGCCATTTATTGTCTAAGGAATTATACAAAGAATCTGGTGTCTCAAATCTAATTTCTGAAGGCGGCCGGTCATTAACACATAAATACTAAATGATTTCTTTTTCAACTACTTCCTTTTCATCATCATTAAAGTCATCAAAAAAATCAATCAAATCATTCAGCACTTTTCTCCTAATGTTTTTGATAGTTCTTTGACAATGTGTCAAAGGTTTGTAGGAGGAGATGTCAATATTTACCGGTGCCGATGATGCCAGTTCATTCTTTGTCTTTTTCCTTGCTTGTCGTATCTTCTTAGGTTTTTCCTCAAACACAGTTTCTTCTGAGTCTGGTGAGGCATTCTTTGTCTTCCTCTTTCTCTTGAACACTTTGGTAGGTGCTGCTACTAGTTTCTTCTTTGCAGGTGACTACTTGGTCACTTTGGGACTGGCTGCAGTAACCGGTGTCGATGCTGAAGGCACTGCCTTTCCTTTCTTTTCAAGGGATTCTTCAACCAGTGCAACCCTTTCTAGATAGGTGTCAGTTCTCTTTGCCTTGGGATCTAGGGGTGAGGCAATTAGGGTAGAGGCATACCTGTCCAGCATATCATACATCACCTCATAGCGCATAGGCTCCACTTCTTCCTGTCTGGGCTCAACGGCCTCCATTATGCATTGATCAACTTTGATGATAAAATAGATATCATCTTCATACTTCTTGACAATGTCACTGGATATACTCACCCTTAGGCTCATCTTGCTTCTGAACTCATCAAAGTACTTGTTCAGAACATCAGGGTGATTGGTTCCAACTACTTGTAGGCTTTCTTTAATATGCTTGGTAATCGGTTGGTCCGCAGACCACTGAATGTCTCCCACTCTTGGGAAGTATCCTTGGAAATAAAATAATAATCCGACCAGTAGCTGACCAAACTTGAACTTCAATGCATTATCCTATTTTATTGATTTCAGATTCAACAAGAGTTGCCTTTGCATACCGATGCAGAGGTCAAATGATGCATCTTCCTTGATCATCTAGTAAGCGGCATTTATCGCTGCAGCAGATACAGAGTTAATTCTGCTGGCTGAGAACGTCCGGTATCCAATCACCATGCATGCATATTTCATGAGGTCAACCTTGATGGAATTAATAGTCATTCCTTGTGAGTCACTCACTGAACTAGTGAGCTTGGACATTTCCATCTTACTGACCTTCCTTAGGGCTGGCACTTCCCCTGTATTGTAGAAACCGGTGATGACATGAATAGCTTGTGGAGTGATATCATGTGTTCTCTCCAAGTACATCTTGTCACCATGAACTCTACTCAGAATGATTCTAATGTAATCATTTGTGAAATCCTCTAGGAAATAAACCGCATTATGAATTTTCTTCTTCTCCAAAATGCTATACTCCAGTTTGATCTTCTTATCCTTCCCACAGAATAGACCTAGCTACGAGTGGATCACTAGAGACCCTAGGTCTTCGATTTTGCAGTCTATATAATCTGAAATCCCTTCTTCCACCATAACCCCAGTCGGTACTTATGACAAAGCATTATATTTTGATTTTCTTTGAATGAAGTTCATAGAATCGACAATTGCACTAGAACTATCATGAGATGTAGAAGCCATGACAAAAACAGAAAACTCGAGAAATACCTTTCAAAAATTGAGAATTTAGGGCTTGAAAATTCCACTTCGCCTTCCACTTCTTCGGTTGTTGAATCACCAATTGAGTTATTCTCTTGACCATTTGCAATTTGCTTTTGAATCTCCTTCAAGGTTTCTAAAATTTCTCTGAATCGCAGCACAAATCACTTTGTCATCGCTCTGCACTTGAAAACTTTCTTCGCTTCAAAAATTGATAGTGAGAAATGATTTGAAAATTCCTTTTAAACATATTCCTCACCTATCGTAATTAATGCTCCACCATTAGGGCGTAAACCCTAATTTTCCTTTTACCATTTTCAGTCTTTCGCCAAATGATAGGTATCGCATACTAGTTAAGGTCTTTTACCGGTGTAAGCCGAGGGTTCAAAACATTTCGTCATTTGCTCCCCCTAAGCTTTTCTGATGCTTAGTTTGTCAAATCCAATATTTCCACACTAGGTGCAGAAACCGGTTCTTCTTGTAACACCGTTGGTTTCTTCTTCCAGGTTTTTTCATATCTACTTGAATAGTGTCAACATCAATCTTTCCTTCCGGAGTGACCAGTATGTCATCCGATATGTTCTTTCTTGATCTACAGAATCTGGCATTGTGACCCGGTTTGTTGTAGTGATAGCAGACCAATCCAGGTGCTCTCCAAGGTCCATTATTCATGTTGTCGTTCTTCCTCCTGCATGTTGTAGTAGTGTGATCATGACCATGATAGACCATACAGTTTTCTCTCCATCTAGTTGTCGCTTGATAGCCATCGCTTCTTGGCTGATGATTGAAGGCATTAAACCGGTTGTGATTCTAGTTCACAAAAGGTTCAGGACCAACTCCTTGGGTCCTCTGAGGATATCTTCTAGTGTTATTCATAACAGACCTACATTCAGATGCTCTATGCCCAAACTTGTTGCATGCATAATAGTTACCATTGAATTTATAGAATCTAGGCTTATCATTTAGAAAATAAGGAAAATTATTGTAAGCCTTACTCCTACACACATTGGCAGTATGTCCTTCTTTAAGACAGTTAAAGCAAACAGGTTTAAACTTTTGCTTACCTTTATCCTTTGATGTCGGTTGATTCTTTGATGTTCCAGTATTTGTACCAGAGGTCTCACCTTCCTCATGACCGGAATAACCAAGTCCATCAGTATTCTTGATAGGTTTGGCAGATTCAAGCTTTTGCTCTAGCTTGACAGTACTCTTGTTGAACTTAGCAAGTATTTCCTTTGACTTGGAGAGTTCTTTGGAAATAGCAACATTTGTTTCCATCAGGTTTTCATTCTTAGAGATGGCAATGTTCAGTTCTCCTTGCATGTCTTCCTTTTCCACTTTGCTCACATGGAGTTGAGTAGTTAGGGCACTGATCTCTTGCTTCAGCTTGGAGTTTTCATGATCTTTGTCTTTGACCAGATCTTCAGCTTTCCTCTGGTTCTCAAGCTCTTGGCACATTCGGATAGTTAGTCCTTCCAATTCTTTTCTCAAGTTGGAATTGGATTCATTTAGCTTTTCTACTTCTTGAATCAGGGCTTCCATGTCTGCTTCATCAGAAGAACTATTTTCAAATAGCTCCATCAACTTTTCAGCATGTTCTCTCCTTTTTGCTTGAGATGCCTTGTATTTGACCATAAGATCATCATAGGCTTTCTCAGACTGAGTGAGTTGATGAGTAAGTTCCCTTAATGTGTATTCCCCCATATCTCTTTCCAAGTGGTTAAACTTATAGAAAGGTAGGCTCTAATACCAATTGATGAATACTAAGAGGGGGGGTGAATTAGTATGCCAAAAATCTTTGCACTTAAACATTTTGCTAGACTAACAGTAAACTGGTAAAACACTTTAGCAGACAAACTGGTTAGCACACATGCAAACCAAATAGAAAATAATCCATTCACCCACAGAAGCACAAACACCATAACACAAGATATTTTGATGTGGAAACCCAAATGGGAAAAACCATGGTGAGATGGAACTCACAAGTAACTATCTGCAGAATAGGAACCAGACCGGTTAAGGTCAGACTGGTTAAGGTCATACAATGTTCTTTACCAGAATAGATCCTGTTAGGAATCTCAATCTCTGTTAGGAGATAAGTCCGATTAAAGACTACCTTGCTAGAGGATTTTTGGTCCACAGATGTGAACCACCTTGTTAGAGGATTTACAAAAGGCTTTTGGGCCTACCCGATTAAGGGCTATAGACTTGTCGAAGATGTGAGTAATCAACAAGTGAGTGATCTAGCAAATAGCACAAATTTCTTGGTTAGATCCTTGATAGCTCATTCCTAATGCATTCCAGCATTACTTCACTCTTCTACACATTCATACTCTCTAACTCCTCAACCACCTTAAACCCTAGCAACAACATCAACAACAACCTAAAACCCTAGACATGATGTCCTTATAAAGGAATTTGATTTCATGTTGGTCCAATAGGATTACAATACAATTTCCTGGGTTCAATGCATCTAGACATATCTGGTAACACGACACAAAAATCACCGTTAAAGTGTTGGCACCGTCAAAAAATCGGTGGATGGTAACTCATCACAAAATGTCGATTGGTAACTCATCACAAAGTATTACTGGTTCATACAAAATACCGGTTCAAGCAAAATGTTGGTTGCTGGTTTGACAAAATGAAGACTGGGAAATATGTGTTCTACCGCTTTGATCCTTCGTACCGCTTGAGATCCTTGAACTGCTTGTGGTTAATATATCGCTTCATATCGGTAATCACTTTCTGCAAAACACCAATAGTCTAAGGACTATAATGCATCATACAGGTTGGAACATGTACCAGTTGAGCTTTAATTAATACATACAAAAATGATCTCAATGCAAGTGTGTGTCCATCAATGACAATCACAACATAATCATCAAAAATGCCAACAATATTTGCATAAATATAGCCTATTGTACCTCTTTTAGAGCCTCCTCTAGTCATTGTCCCACCTTTACCAGCACTGAATTATCAAGTGGCGGCCCAAGAAAATATTGTCACACTCCCAAATCAAGAGTTTCAGGAGTTTAAAAATGAAATGAAAACCATGTTCCAAGGCTTTGGTAACAAAATGACCAATATTGAGAAGCAAGTTTCCCAGAACACCAAGCCTTATCAAGCCCCTTATCAGAATAACCAGCAGAACAGGCCTCCTTATCAAGCTGACCCTCAGGGTCAAAGGAGAAATTATAACCAAAGATCCAATATACCTTACAATCCCAACACTACCAACACATCCAGAGATATCATCCCAGTTCAAAACAACATGGCATCGGATTATGATTGGTGTTATCCTTGAAACCAACCTCATAATCAGACCACTTGTTTGAATGGTATGATGCATCAAGCACTCATGGTTCAAAATAAAGTTGTTGTCTTAAAAGATAGTACTCATGGAACTCATGATCACCAAGTTTCTCATTCTGAACAAGGCCCAGATGTCACCTTGGTCAATTGGCAAGGTGAATAATTATGTGAAGTGAATCAGCCACAAGCTCAGAATCAGTCCTACACTTCTATTGCAGCCAATACACAATCCAAAAAGAGAGCCAATGATATAGGACAACAAGCTAACAAAGGCATCAATCGGACTTCTACAAGCCAACAAGCACCACCTGGGCCTCAACCTACTCCAAATACAAAAATCCTGCCAAAAGGGCAACCAATGGTCAACAAAGATCAACCAAGAGGTCAATTACAAATAGCACAAGTTGAAGAGGATGTTGATGTTAAAAGAGGACAATAACAGGTTATTACAAGTTCATTTAATATTTTGGATCAATTGAAAAAGATGCATGTCAATGTCTCAATGTGGGATTCCTTAGCTCTTCCAAGGCAAAAGGATTTCCTTAAAAATGCCTTGTCTAACCTCTCTTTGTCACAAGAGCTTCCTAATGAGCAGCCCAAAGTAGTCTTATTCAATGCCCCTCAAGAAAAGAAGGATGAACAACAAACTCAAAAGGTTAAACCCCCTCCTTTTTATCTGACATTAATCATAGGTCAGCACCTAGTGCATAATAGTATGATTGATTCAGGTGCAAGTAGTTTTGTCATGCCAAAGAAGATAGTTGATAAGCTGGGTTTGACATATGAGCCTCTTTCAAAAGGGGTAGTCCAACTAGATGGGATAGCAGTAAACACAGTAGGTGTGATTAGAAATTTGGATCTCATATTGCATGCATGCCCAAACTTCTCAATCCCACAAGATGTCTATATCATAGATCTTCCACCTCACTTTTCTTTATGCTTGTCCAGAGATTTCACAGCCAAGTTGGGTGGGTATTTATTTTCTGATTGGTCACAAATGTTTTTTAGAACAAGATATGGTACCAAAGTGACCATAAAATCATAAATGTTAGCTAATGATCATATAGAACCATACATCCCAAGTGTTGTTAATGCAAATTTGTCTATACAAGAATCTAATGAACAACCTGATATCCCAAATCCAAACACCCCAATAGAAGGGATACCTGATGTAGTATTAGATGAATGGGTAGTAGAGAATGATGAAGAAGATCCATTCAAGCATATGGAAGGATTAGAGTTAGGTGTCTACATGATCCATGAAGAAGGTATCGTTGTCCCTAATCTTGAAAAGAGTGACAATCAATTGTCCAATCAGTAGGGTGAACAACAGAACAATGAATTGCGGCAACTCTATTTTGATGGCTTGAGGAGCAAGGTTGGTTCTAGAGGTGGTGTTATGTTAATCTCTCCTAAAGGCAAGAAATACTTTTCAGCCTTTAGATTTTCTTTTAGTTTTACTAATAATACAGCTGAATATGAGTCACTTGCACATGGATTGGAATGGGCTAGAAAAATAAATGTAAAGTGTTTGCAAGTATTTGGGGATAGTGGTAAATCAAGTAAGAGGTGTCAATGTGACTTAAAATGATGTCCTTAAAATGTATAAGCATAGGATATGGGACTTAATTGAAGAATTTGATGCTTTCAATCTGTTGTCTATGCCTAAAAATCAGAATAAGGAAGCAGATAAGTTGGTTGCCTTGGGTGCTCAATGTGACATACCAGATGAGGTAAGCAATATTGAAAGACAACAGTATGTCAAAGTGGTTGTTAGGCCTTCAATTTCAGATAACAGTGTCAATTGGTAAGTCTTTGATTCAGATGAACAAATTATTAATTTTCTTATTGAAGAGGCTGAATTTGTAGCTGGTAATCAACATAAATTTGTAAAGCAATATGAAAATCAGGTTCTTCAATTGAAAAGTAATAAGTTGCTAAAGGGATTGGTAACCCTTGAGTCAATCTTTAACACTGATGATCAGGTTAGAAAGAAAAAGGGTAGCATGCTAGTTAAAGAGGAGCACTACGAACCTATTGAGATCTTCAGAGATAAGTTATTAAAGATTGGAAAGGTATGTATAGTTGAAGAGAAACAAACATTTGTTTTACTTTGTCAAGAGTTCAATGACATGTTTGCATGGAAGTATGAAGATTTGAAGGGATTTAACCCCGCATTAGCCCAACACACCATAGAGTTGGAATTTGATGCCAAGCTTGTGAGACAAAAGCAAAGGCCCCTTAATCCAAAACTCGAGCATCTCATGAAGACGAAACTAAACAAGTTGATCCAAGGTAATATCATCTTTCCTATAAAGCATACATCTTGGGTTTTAAATTTGGTTCCCATAAGAAAGAAAATTGGTGAGTTTAGACTTTGTGTAGACTTTAGAGATCTTAACAAAGATTCTCTAAAAGATCATTACCCACTGCCCTCAATGGAGCAAATCTTACAAGTAGTTTCAGGTTCAGATAGATTTTCACTACTTGATGGTTATTCTGGTTATAATCAAATTTTGGTAAAAGAGGATGACCAATTTAAAACTGCCTTTGCTACGAAATGGGGAACAATGGCATATAGGAAAATGCCTTTTGGTTTGTCTAATGTAGGAGCAACTTTTTAGAGGGCAATGGATATGGCCTTCTAAGGTCTTATAAATAAATTTGTTTTGGTTTATCTTGATGACGTAAGCATTTTTTGAAAGCATGCGGAGGAGCACTTTTCTCACTTAAGGAAGGTTTTTGAAAAGTGTAGAGAACATGGAGTATCTTTAAATCCCAAAAAGTGCATTTTTGTTGTACATGAGGGTAAGTTGTTGGGCTATATTGTTGGCATATGTGTAGAGTATGTTGACATGATGATATTGTGTTGTCATTGATGTCAATATGTTGAAGAGAGAACTGGTAATATGCTGAAGAGTGAACCGGCAATATGTTGAAGAGTGAACCGATTTATTGAAGTTAAGCAACTGGAAAAGTGAACCGGTATAATGTTATGAACCGGTATAGGTACAAAAGGTGAAGCGGTACATCTATCCAAGTGAACTAGTATATGGAATGTTTTCTATCAAGGTTTAATATGGTATGACTACCGGTTGGTAGTCCCAGCCTCAGGGTTTCCAGTTGAAGTGTTTCGAGCCTGTGTGATTCAACCGAAGGCATTGTGTGATGAGTTAGCATTGTAATGAAGATCAGATCATGTTGCCACGTTAGCATCGTGCGTGTGAAGGATATTGCATGAAGGGGATTAATCCTATCTACCTCGGGAATGTGCGTAGTCTTTGTAAACGATGGAGAATGCATGATGGGTTATCGCCTCCATGAAGCGGTGGAGAACGACCGATGGAGAATGTCTTGAGATCTATTCAAGACCGTTGTATTAAAATTCAAAGTGTTCAATGGTCAGGATTGAACCAACTGAATTGCTCAACCTAAATGTTTAGGGTTTTAGGGTTTATGCTACCGACCTATATGTTTCCTATACGGTCGATGTTGTGTTTCATGTTGAAGTTGTTGGCAAATGTTGTGTCTGTATCTAAGTGCAGAGATACGTGATTCTTGCCAGACCAAATAAGAGAATTGATACCTACAAAGTGTGTGTGCAGAAGGAAGGAACTAAAATGGATCTGCATTGGCATTGAGTGCTATTATCGGATCATTGTAATACCTGTTGATCTTTAATCACTTCAACAGTTGAAAAATCCCTTAACAGGGTAGCTTTAACCAGCTTGCTGTAAATCCTTTAACAGGGTGACTCAAAGCCATTGAGTTCATAAAATCCTCTAACAAGGTAACCTTTAATAGGGTTTAACCCTTAACTGGGTATTCTAGCCATCCCTTAACCAGGTGATCCCTAACAAGATCGGTTCCTAATAGAACCTATTGTAACAGTCTTTAACCGGACTAGGCTCCTAATAGAGCAGACTTCTAAAGAGTTTGAAAACAGCTTGTGGGTATTCATCCCCACTGTGGTTTTTCCCAGTTGGGTTTCCACGTGAAAAATATGTGTGTCATATGTGATATCCTTTTCATGTGATGTTTTGTTGTTTTTTGTCAAGCGGTGAATCATGTTGATCTAGCAAGTTATTATATTTTTGATGACAGAACCTGTTTATGCACAAGGATAATATGGAAATGAGGGTGTAGGTTGTGTGGAAAGATAAGTGTTTCTGGTTTATATCTTTCATAGTCTCATTGTGCTTAACCAGTAGTAATTTGGTTATGGCTGGTGTAAGTGATTGCCAGTCAAGTTCACTGTTTGCAGTCAAACCGGTTCAGGAAAAGTTTTTGTGCCTGTACTGATTCACCCCCCCCCCCCTCTCAATACTAGTTTGGTACTCATTGTTCATCATTGATCTAGAGAGGGTAAGTGTTATTTTAGCTTGCCTTTACCTGCACATAAGAAAGGCCTTCAAAGCTTTATAGGCATACTCAATTTTGTAAGAAGATTCATCCCCAATATAGCATTTCTTTTGAAGCCATTGACTAGCATGCTTAAGAAAAATGTTACTTTCAGCTGGTCCAAAGAGGTTAAGAATAATTTTGAAGAAATTAAGACTGCCATAGCATCAGTGCCTACTTTGATTAATCCAAACTTTGCAAAGGATTTTATATTATATGCTTTTGGTACTTTTGATACTATTTCAGCTATGTTGATTCAACAGAATGATGAGGGATTGGAGCAGCCAATAGCATTCTTCAGCCAAGGCCTAGAAGGGTATGAACAAAATTATTCTTTTGTTGAGAAACATGCATTAGCAGTCATTAGAATTCTAAAGAAATTTAGACACATGATTTCAAATAAAAAAATTCACCTAATGGTTGCTCATCCTAGTATAAAAGATTTTTTGTTAAATAGAGATCTTAATGATAAAAGAGTTGGTTGGATCATGAAAGTGATGGAGTATCATGTCAATATAAAGGTAACGAAGCTTATTAGAGGTAAGGGACTATGTGAAAAACTTGCTAATCACACAAAAAACAACAAACAAGAGAATGAAGAAGTTATCCTAGTTCATGAAGATAATGAACCAATTGTTGTAGCAACACCTCCTACAAGTTGGGTGCATGAAATGATGCATTTTCTTTAGACTGGTGAGTGTCCTAAAGGCCTGAACAATGCTAAACAAAGATACTATAGAATTCAAGCTATACCTTATATCATTTTGGATGGAATTTTGTTTAGAAAAGATTTTAATGGCGTATTCTTAAGATGCGTAGATTCAGATCAAACTGACAGAATATTAGAGGAATTCCATAATGGACCAGCTGGTGGTCACTTTGTACCACAGACTACAACATTAAAGATCATGAGGGCAAGATATTTTTGGCCTGATTTGCATAAAGATGCATATGCTTGGGTAAGGAAATGTAAGAATTGTGCCATATTTGCAAGCAAACGGAAAATGGAAGCTTTATCCCTACAACCTATTCCAATTGAACAACCATTCATGAAGTGGAGTCTTGATTTTATCAGAGTCATCAATCCACCTTCAAGTTTTGGGCATAAATGGATCTTGACAGCCACTGATTACTTTACCAAGTGGACTGAAGTTGTACCCTTGAAGGAGGCAAATGAAAGTGCAGTCCTAAACTTTTATCAGGACTTAGTAGCAAGGTTTGGTATCCCTGATTCTATTATTTCAGACAATGCATTAGCTTTTGTATGATTTAAGATTACTGATTGGGTTGTCCAGAACAACATATTTTTTAGTACTTCATCCAATTATTACCCTCAAGGCAATGGACAAGCTGAGTCTACTAATAAGAACTTGATTAGGATAATCAAGAGGACAATAGAATATAATCAGAGAACTTGGCACACTCAGCTGAAACATGCATTGTGGGCTGATAGAATCACCCCTAAGAGAGCTACAGGTATATCTCCCTATGTCCTCGTTTATGGTAAAGAGGCAAGACTCCCAATTTCAGTTGAAATGCCTACACTAACTCTGTTTAGAGAGCTAGAAATGTTGCAAGAAGAACCCATGCAGGTTAGGTTGGAAGAACTAATGGAGTTGGAGGAGGTAAGAAAGAAAGCATTGTTGACTATTGAAAATCATCAAGCTCAGATGAAGAGGACTTTTGATAGGAAGGCAGCTCTGAGAGTTTTCAATGAGGGAGATTTGGTTTTGAAATGGTATGAATTAAAAAGTAAGCCTGGAAAGCATACTAAATTTGATGCCATATGAGATGGCCCATACATCATTACTAAGAAAAAGCAACATAATGCTTTGCAACTTTCAAAGTTGAATGGTAAAACCCTCCCAATCCCAGTTAATGGGATTCATCTCAAAGCTTGCCTTTGATTTTTTTTCATTTTAGTTAATAAGTGTCGATGCACATTTTGTTTTTGGTTTTTGTTGTTTTGAGTTTCAATAAGTGCTCATGCACAATTTTGTGGTTCCTGTTTTAGGCACCACCACTTGTTTTTTCCTTGTTTTCCTGTTTTAATTTGCTGTCTGAATTTCAAGAAGTTCCATTTGGAGAGAGGGTTGAGATGACTACATAAGCCCAATGGATAAGCCATGACTGGTCTATAATGTTTAGCAAGGAAACACTCTGCAGAGGTCACCAAAAATGTTACCAAATTTTTGCACATGCTAAATTTGGTGGCCTAATGAGTCCTTGCTTTCATTTATATTGAAAAGTGCCAAGCAAATCAACAAATATCAAGTCAAATTATCAGCAAGAAATCAGATATGCATTGTTTTTTTAACTTGTTTTCTTCATGTGCAGATACAGGAAAAGTAAAATACAGCATGTGGGTTAAAATGTGGCTCCCATGAGGGTTGAGCCTAGCATGCTGATGGAGATGGGTATTACAAACATAAATAGATCATAGAGATATTCATGCTCCATTGCACTTTTAGGTATGGCATGGCTATTAAAACCTTCAGGCAAATTCATTTGGCAAGTGTATCACCAAATCCCCTGTGTGGCTATTGGGAAAGGCCAAAAGAAACTCAGAGCAAATGCAATCGGCCTGTGTATAGTTTTCTTACTTGGGTGCCAAAGAGGGTTTTAAAAGGCCAGAGAACTTCCAAGTAGTTTCAGTCACCAGGCATGAAGAACATTTATCCCACATTGGTCATGGGGAGGAGCATTTTTGTATTTTAAACTAAAGTCGCATTTATCCTTAGTATCAAAGCTTACGGGATTTTGGCAAGTGGCCGATTAAGGAAGTGGTGGGCCCCCCGCATGTGCTCACATCTCAAGGCGTCCAAATTTTATGACTAGCTGGTAGGAAGCAAAAAAGGTCGAGCAAGTCAGGCAAATCACACGTAGATTGCAGCGATCCAATGGCTGTCGCTATGTCGCAATGGTTAGATTCTCACCAGATATCATCGTGACTTGGTGACTGGTGAAGTGGTGGTCCAGTGGCTGGCGACGTGGTACGGATGGATGAAGAGATGGAAGATCCAGCAGTGATGACGCGGCAAAACAAGTGGCATGTCACTAAAGGGTGACTTATCGAGCAAACCTTGGCCATGATGAATCTCTAAAAGGTTTCATCGAAGGCTCAGTTCCATCAACATAGGGTATATCGAAGAAATCAGAACTGGTCCCATCGATAAAATAAAGGCATCGATGACATTGCAAGTTCGATGAGACTTGTAAACGGCTTGGCGAGGGAGTAGTTTGGTCGAAAGAATATCCAATAGAACCAAAGGCGACATGGCGATCTAGGTGGATCCACGAGCAGGCCGTAGGCTAATGCATGGAAGGATCAGCAAACAGGTGGTGCCCTAGCGGATCTCATGAGCGAACTAGGGGGTGCCACATGGTGCCACATGGCAGAGGGGAGTAGATCAGCCGGGGTTAACGGTCAAGCAGATCAAGGAAGATCGAATGGTGATGCGAGAGATCTAACGATGGTCACTATACCGCGATAGAAAGAAGCTCACCAGTTATCTCCATGACTTGGTGACAAAGCACGTGCAGAAAAGGGTCGTGCAAGTCTGAGATGATCTGAGGGCTATCGCTATACCACAATGAAAAGGTGCCTGAATGTTAATCCTCACAACATAGCGACAAGTCGTCAACAGTCCCGGCGGTTGAATGTTAATCTATCATGTGCTGGCAGTTAATGCAAGCGGTTAAGTCAAATGGCCAAGTAACCGGTAGCACGCAGGTGAAATCAATGCAAAATGAGGAGAAGTCATCAAGTAGTTTGGGGTCTGATTTAAGCCTGAGAGTAAGTTTGCATGAGTTCTTCTCATGATTTTGAGCCTATTTTGGTGGCTTTTTATTTACACTCGAGGATCAATTTCACAAAAGATATTTTTAGTGGGAGTTCATTTTCAGTCATTTAGGAGTCATCTTTCCTCTACTTTTTGGAAGTTTTTTGTATAAAGTGAAAAAGTTTTATCTTTCTTCACTAGTTCTTGATCATTCTCTTGCTGGTTTTAGCAGAGAATACATTCTTGTAGCTCATGTGCAGTTTTATGACAGAATACTGAATAAAATTATCAGCTTATGCCTTATATTTTTGGAGTTCATTTTCTTATTCATGATTGAGAGTTAGTTTATTGTGTTATTCTCTAGATAACCTTTAAAAAAAATTGTCTCATTTGTAAGTCGCAGGTTGTGCATTGTGATAAATTGGTTCATTTGGTTGATTGTGAAAGTTTTCTTTCCTTTCAATTTCTTGAAGTTTAAATCCTTTGCATGAAATATTTATGTGCTATGAACCAGAAGTCTATTTTTGCAGATTGGTGTTTTTAGGAGTGTATTTCTATCATTTTGAGATATCATATTGATGCTTCACCTTAGTTCAGCATTCACAAAGTCGTTCTATTTTAGTTTTTAGTTTTCCTATCCCTTTTCTTGGTAAAGAATTTAGAGTTATTCACAGGGAACCAACCCTTCATCTGGAGGTTAATTCTCACTATAGGCAACCCACAAGCTTGAGAATTATCCCATGTGTCACCAAGTTTCTTGAGCTTTTAGCTTGTGCATTACGGGTGCAATTTGAGTGACAACACTATTATTCTAGGTGAAGAAACAATTATCAGTACTGATGTCTATCATATTATGAAAATTGATTCAATTCCTAAAATTTATCAGAGCTTGAGGTTCTCTTCTTAGTCCCCCTAATTTTTTTGAGAGGTCTGCTATGGCATTGAAGTCCCCCCCTAAAAGACAATTTCACTCTGGATGTGATGTTAAAAGCTGACCTACTTCATTCTATCTATTAGCTTCTCATGTGTAGGTATAGGGTCATAAATATTGAAGAGGATGAAGTTCAGATTGCAACTAAGATGTTTGACACAGTAACACATCTAGAACTTATTGCTTGAGATATTATTAATAGAAATTATTCTTGGATCCCAAATGATACCCAAACCCCCTGAGGCTCCTTCCACGGGTATCACTTCCCACTCTAGATAGCCTAATTTTCTTTGGAAATTTTCAATCTCAGTTTAATTAAGCTTGGTCTCCTGGACTAAGGTTAATTATGCTTTTAATGTGAGGATGCAATACTTTAGAATGTGTTTCTTGTTAGGGGCATTCAGGCCCCTAACATTCCATGTAATGATCTTCATGGCTGAGTGGGAAGGTACTTCCCCTTCCCTGCATTCAGAATCGAGGTTATTTTCGCCTGATCAGTTGCTTCTCCATCCATATTCCTAAGTTCAATTATAGATTTCCTTCCTCTCTTCTTCAAGGACGGGCCACAATCTGGTTTAGTCTTGCCTCCTAAGGAATTACCTAACCCCAACTTGCTTCCACCTTTCTCTCCATCATCACATCTAAAGGTTGATCTCCTACCAACTCTACCTCTCCAATATCCTATTCCAAAGCCTTGAATTGTTTAAAGAGGCATCCAGCCCCTAAACCAAACTCTCCAATCTCATCCATAACTGGGCAATTAACTACTTTATGTTCTAGGTCTATATGTTGATCCAATCATTCCAGCTACTCCTGCACGTCTACTTTGAAATCCTTTGCTCCTAACAACAGGATTTTGCGATTCTGCTTTGCTATCAGAGACCGCTTGCCTCTTATCCCTGTTCTTAGAGGAGCTACTATTATGGCTCATGCTATAGACCCCCACAATGCTTTTTTCATGGCACAAATTATCACCTACTATGGGAAATGTCACAACTAGCAGTGAAATAGGATTGTCATTTGGGCACAT
Source organism: Cryptomeria japonica (assembly GCF_030272615.1). Classification (NCBI taxonomy): domain Eukaryota; kingdom Viridiplantae; phylum Streptophyta; class Pinopsida; order Cupressales; family Cupressaceae; genus Cryptomeria; species Cryptomeria japonica. The sequence continues at coordinate 507,892,000 of NC_081414.1, forward strand.
TGAGGAAGTCTTATTATTTTGGGGGCACCTTGGGCTCTTACTCTTCATTTGAGACTTTATATGACTCCTGATTGCCCTGTCAGCCACTGTGGGAGCCCTAGAGGATGACTGACAACCAATAGAATTCCAATTCGATTTTCCCCTACTATTTGAGCTAGAGGCAGAGTCATTATTATCAGAGATTTGCTCACTACCATGGGGAATACGAAGGAATATATTAGATGTGTTGACTTCACCCTCATAAAGTGAGGGAGATATACACCAACTACCCTTCTCATTAATTAATTCGATAGGGTTCAAATTTAGGGTTTCATAATCAAATTGTATAAGGAGCTTTATATCTTTTGCCAAATCCTTATACAAACCTTCTACTCCTAAAAAACTCCTAATTATGAGCCTATAAAATCCATAATTTTAGGGCAATATAACTCTACTAGCAAAGGACCTATATTTATCCATTTCACAAATTTCTTGGGTTGGAAAGTTTTGGGATTAACATTCGGCATCCAATCAAAACATTGAAAGACATATCCATCTATAAATTTTACTTCACACTCCAAAATTTCATTTTTAATATTCAAATTAGCACATATAATGAGAAAGTGGTTAAAATCTAGGTTATTAATAATTACTTGATTGGAGAATTCCTCTTTCCACCATTCTTTCATTTCCTCAAAGATTCGATGTTACCCATTCCAGAAGGAAATAATACCCTTATTGTAAAATAAGTCACAGTAATCATGCAGGAGATTCGAGGGTAAGTTAATGACCTTCTTATCCTGTTGATGATCGGGAATTACAGGTTGGCTAGAACAAGCTACCACTGGGGACGAAGCTATTATATCTTTTTTAAATGACTGAATAGGGGGGAAATTCCAATGAGGGTTGGAGAAAACCCTAGGGCTACCGCGTTTACCTTGCGGTAGTCTTTGCGTCTGCTAGTGAGATTCTGGTCGTGGTGGTTGAAAACCATGATGTAATGAATTTAACCATTTACCATTTAGAATATTTCTATAATCATGGATTTTCCTCACAAAGCAATTGGTAATGCCGGATGAGTTGGGGAGAGATGGCGGGAAACTAGCATATTTGGTGCCCCTCAGAAGAGGACCACCCTTATCATCTAATATTGCAGGATTGGCAGCTGAAGAGAGCCTCTGAGAGTTCTAGTGCTTCTTTCCTTTCTTCCCCAGAACCACCCGCCACTCTCCTTCCTCATCGCTTTGCGTGGGAGCAATTTTGATCACGAGGAACTTCAAAATTCGCATTTTCGCATAATCCTTTTTTTATAGAATTAAATTATGTATAGTTAAGTTATAATTATTGTTGAAACGGTATAATATTTATATTTTTTATTACAAATAAAAATTTATATGTTTTTAATGTTTAATTTTTAAAGAAATTATATAAATTATATAAAAAATTTATTTTATTTTATAATTATAATTATTATTTAAAATTATTTTTATTATAATTTGAATGATATTTGTTTTTAAAATTAATTTCATTATTTCAAAAATATTAATATTATCTTTATATTAAACTTATTTTTTATTATTTTAAATTTATTATATATTTAATCTTTAGTCTTCTATATAGATTATAAGACCTTTTTTAATATTTTTTTCCATTTAACATGAGATTCTGATAACTATTAATTGTATAATTATTAATTTATTTTAGTATGTAATAGATATGTCATAATTTTATTTTATTTATTGAATGATTTTTTTTTGCTATCACTACTTCTAAATTATACACTATAAAAGTTATTTTTACAAGTTTTTTCACATGTAAATAAAAATCAAAATAATGAGACAAAATGATTGTATCTAGTTAAAGTTAGTTTTAGAGTTATTTTCAAAGTTTTGTATAAATATTTCAAATTATTGTCTATCCTAACCCTATTTAGATTATCATTAGTTTACAATTACAATTGATGTTATATAAGTGTTATGATTAATTAATGTTCATTTAGGACTAGAGTTATTGTAATTAAAAGAAAAATAAATTTTTTTAATAATTCAAAATATAATTTAAAATTAATTTACTCTATCATAACAGATAGTTTAAGAGTTACTTGTGAATTTTTAGTATAAAAATAAATCAAATTGATGTCTTCTTTGTAAAAAATATTTTAAATTTAATCCTAACCATAATTAGATAATCACTACATTTACAATTAGTGTACGTTTACGATCAAGGTTAAATTGGGATTAGGGTTAGGGTTAGGGTTAGGGTTAGGGTTAGGGTTAGAGTTCTAAAAAAAGCGTGGAGTAGAGTAATGATTATGGTTGAATTAGTTTCTATTTTAGATTAGGGTTCAATTAAATATAAATATAGATAATTATGAATATATATAATATAATATAATCTTTAATAATATAATAATAAAATCTATATAATAATTATTTTATTAATAATGTATAATATTAATAACATAATAGTAAAAATAATTTAATAATAATATAATCTTATAATAATAAGAATAATATAATCCTAATATCAACAATACTATATAGATATGATAATAAATATATAAAATTAAAAAAGAATAAGATATAGTAATATTACAATATAATAACAATATAATAATAATACAACAATTCTTTATCCTTATTAAACATAACCTTAAACATAAGTGAACATTGAACCCTATTGAATACCACTCTTAATTATGTCATGATTTTAACCCCTAAGGAATATCATTAGATTTACAATTACAATGAGCTTTGTAAGTTATATGGTTTCATTAGTGTTCGTGTACAATTATAGTTAAATTATGGTTAGGTTTGGTTACAGTTCTAGGATAAAGCATTATATTAGGGTTATGGTTAGGGGTAAATAAGGGTCCATTTTAAAGTCCAATTAGACATAAATGCAAATAAAGGTATTTATATAGTAATATAATAATAAATATATAAAATAATAAAATATAGTAATATAAATTACACAACTATAATATAATAATATTATTATCCAACTATTTTATAATATGAATTATCCAACTATGGGATGAAATATTTCATTTTATTATCTTAAGAATTTTGGCTTTTAAATAATTCAATATATTAGTATTTTATTTAAAGTTTGTTCCCTCCAATATATTTTTCATAATATATTTTACTATTGACATAACCATTGCACCCCTTTTTGGTGCAAGATAGTATTATATGAAAATTGATATTTTATCTAAAGAAAGTAAATGGTTTTTCATGGAATATGAAATGTTCTAATGTATCGGTGAACATGTAGGAGGAGCTAATGAAATCCATTCAAATCCTCGCAAAATCCAACTTCAATAATATTTATCTTTAATACTAAGATTGATTGTTAATATGATAATAATGTAATGACAAGTTCAGCTACAAAAGTTTAACTTTGGTAAAAAATAAAATGCTTTTGGTCTATCATTGGGTATTTCATATTTCATTTTCCTCAAAAATTATTTAAAAAATTGTCCAATAGAAAAGAGGGTTGGGAAAATATAAACTAGATTTTACAAAGTTCTTTATTGTTGATTAGTGCAAGTGCATGGTTGCATTATAGAAGACATGGCAAGTATTGTGGGTGCATGTCAATTTATTCTTCAACCATAGGCAAAGACACTAGATTAAGAAAACTTAGAAATGGAAAGTTTAAAAGTGAAAGAAAAAAAAATTCCTATCATTTTCTTGAGATTTTATCATTCTTGTAAATACTTTTAGCAATAATTTATATTTTGTGTAACAATTTGCAGCCATTCCTTGGTGGAAGATTTGTAGGATTAGAAAGGCCATAACATTTTGTTGAAGGGTCATACTAAACAATATGTTTTTATTTTAAATGCAAGTTTGGAGGCATCACCAATAAGCACAAAATCACTAGTTTTGGAGTAGTATCAAGACACAAAACTAGAATGGTAGATTTGTAACTGTAGTGTCCTAAATCGCACCTGATGCATTTATGACACTTACACATGGTGCCCGGTGCATTAATGAAAAACTCATGATCAAAATTTCATAGTTTTGGCATCATGAACTCTAAAGACAAAGTGCCTTTGTATGCCTTAAAACCCTCTTTGGGCTTATCTCTGGTATGACGAAGGAGCAACGCGTGGACATCCCTGCGCCATGCTAACATCCTGATAAACTCACAGAATCTAGAATTTTGAGATAAGCCAGATGTTGGTCGATGCATGTCCTTTGACCATAATGACTCTTCTCACCTCTTTCAGGTTTAAAAACCTTTCCTTGCTCATTTGGAGGGGTTCCCTTCTGGGATTTTATGCTCTTGGCTCTCGCGGATATTCTACCAACATTACCAAGCTACAACAATCTTGCAACTATCTTACCAATAAGAATGTATCTCAAGCTTCATCACGCTTGTATCTCAAAAGGGGGGTTTGGCTATGTGATGTATAAAAATGGAACCAAGTAGCTAAGACCTAATCCCACTCTTATACGCACATTGGAATATGAAAGAGCCTTGGGAGATATCTCACTTTGACTACTTCTTGTAGAGGAGAGAGAGTCAAGGAATGTATCTTAGGTTTTATATTCCTTTGTTGTAATATAGAGGAGGAGTACAAAATATGATGCAATGATCAACTATGGTAAGAGATGAACAATGAAGCACACATAAACTAAAAAATGTTGAAATCTGATTGAACTGAAACTGAGAAACTGAACAAAGAGCAGGGAGGGGAATCCAGATGTGCACCTATGCCTAAAATTTGGAGCTAGTTGGGCAGGGCCAGGGCACTAGGCGCCTTGGTCCCTGATACTGCAAGAGGCTGAAACTGTTGGATCTAGGATTCTGAGACTTCAGAATGCTGAACTACCAAAAAATGTAGGAAAACTTAGAGGATCAAGGCACCACACCTTAGTCCCTGAAGATTGAGGTCAAATTTTGAGACTGGATCTGTATCTGTGTCTTCTATCGGTTCCAAAAGTCATGCGTGCATCAGATTCTTGTACCTGCACTTGCAACTGGATAAAGGGTGTCTAGGTGGCTATATAGGGTTTTGCCTTATTCAAGCCCCTTGTTTTGGTGATTTCCACCTCCACAAATAGCTGATAATGTATTGAAAATATGTATGCAAGAATCTTTTGTGTATGTGAGATCCTAAATGAACAAGAAAGTAGATCTAGAGTTCTACCCTATGCTTTGGAGAGAAAACCCTAAATGATTGTAAATGTAAATGTAAATGCTTCAAATCACATGTGAAATAATGGATCTAAAGCATGAAGGTAAATTTTATAATGAATGTTATGAATCTCGTACAAAGACATGAAAATAACATGAAACCATACCAAACCCTAAGGGAGAGGTACAAGTCAATCAATAGTCAGTGATCTCCTATTATTCTTCAATGTCTTCAAAGCTCCTAATTGATGTTGAAAATGATTGATGAAGCCTTGATAAATGCTTGATGAATTCTTTATTTGTTGATTGTAGACTCCACATGACCTACACTTTCACTTCATAAGTGGCTCCTTCAATTGCTGGAGAATTAGATCCCTCAAATGAGGAAAGGAAAAGCTATATATAGGAAACCCTAACTTCATTTTTTACTTCAGGCCGACCTAGAATCAATATTTTTTCACAAATCTCTGGATTTAAACATTAAAATACCATCAAAACATGCTCCCAAAATTTGGAGAGAAAAAGTCAAGACCAGGTAGTATGCTATCTGGTCCGACCAACTTTTTGCCAAATTTTTGAGGAAGCAAGATATTGTGATTCTAAAGTGAATTCTAGAAGGATATGGAAATTTACAATGTCTAGATATGTGTAATCGGGCCTTGAAGGTCGAAATAGGACATAATTAGGGTATTTGATGAAATGATTTATTGGAGGAATAAAATAAAAAGGGGCACACTTAATGTAAAGGGCCCAATTTTATAATGTATAGAGGGATGAAAGAAGACTTTAGATTAAATTAAATTGATTAATTAAATGCTTAAAGAGAATTTTAAATGCAAGATGTAAACACACTAAGGCGGGTGCTAACCTAAGCTTGGAATTATACCACCCAATTAAGGGTGTACAATTTACGACACTACATGTAGCCCCCACTTTAGCGATCATATGACACTATGTGCATATGCAAGCTAAAGTATACAAAAGTAAACATTTCATGAAAAAGGATATATATGTAAGGTGTCAGATGAAGTCCCCAATGGTATCTACAGTACACTGTTAGGAACCGCACCCTACAAAACCACTTGTTAGATAAAATCACAAAATCACCTAATGCTTACTAGGGAAGTGATAAAATTTGTAGGTAGCTATATGCCCCCCTATTTCGGCTTGTTAATTAGTGAGGTGAAACAGGGTATCATGTTTACCACGGTGAATTGTGAAAAGAGGTGATGATAAATGCTCACAATGAAGCTTGATACAAGATTGAAGCGCATCATGGAACATTTGGTAAGAAAGAGAACTTAACCCAATTCCAACACAACCAAGAGTATGACGATTGGAGCTCTCTAACACAAGATGAAAGATTAAGTAGAAAAGAAAAGCAAAATTAGGGTTTAGAAAAGAATTACCTTTTAAATTTTGAAAAAGGAGGAAGAGATCATTATTGACATCCACCTTTGAGAATAGAGGGGATCTTTGATAAAGATAAAATCTTGAAGGAGAGGAGAAGGAAAATAATAATACACACCATCTCCAATATTTAGGAAAAGAGGATTCTTAGCGAAGGATTCCACTGTTTCACTATGGAGAGATTTTTCATGAAAGATGTATCATTTCAAATAGAGAATAGGTCCTAGATAAGGAAGACACATATTCTATATAGGAAATGACATCAAATGAAAAATACCACTCAATAAAGGAAAGGTGAATCTTAGAAAAAGTGAGAAGATTAAAATATCACCCTTGCCCCCAAAGCATAGAAACAAGGACATCAAAGAGAGATCATTTATAAAAGAAACATTCTTCTAAAAGAAGGAAAGAGATCATCGTCAATGATATGCACGTTCACAACATAGAAGGGTTCCTTATAAAAGATACCACTCGATGAAAAAAAGAATTTGATGCATGATTAAAGACTTCCCACAATAAGGAAGAGGTACGATTAAGGATATGTACTAAAGATCCTCATTAGGGATACTTGTTCCAATATGAGAGAGGGGGTTCCCAATAGGAGTATACACCTCTACAGTCGATAAGAAATCCTTATAGAAGACACTTCTTCACAAAGGGGAAAGTTTTAACCTTAAGGAGAGATGTTTGAATTCACTCCCACCTCCCATACATAGAGACAAGAGATGGGACAAAAATAGGCTATTATGTTTCTTCCAAAGTATGATTGCACATGAAATTGTACTACATGAATAACAATGAGCCCCCAGTAGGTGAGATACCAATGTCACATAATGATGAGCAACATAATAGCCACTAATGTTATTTGAACATATGACAGATTGGATGAAGAATTTGAATATGACATGTTAAATGCTCTACCATATGTGAGATTAAAAGCATGTATAAGATGGTAAATATTGAAAAGTCTTGATCAACAGATTAGTTTGTATGATAAGAATTGGCCACTAAGTCATGTTCCTCTTGCACACAAGAAGCCTTAGGCAAGGGATAAGTATAATTCATTAGGGCCTTATTTCTAGAAGATATGATAGTATAATGAGTAGAGGATAAGGTTGTTGGCAACAACAATGAAGGAAAACTGAGAGGGGGGAATTAATCAGTTTTCACCGGATCATGAAAATCACCAAAAACTCGCACAATGATCAATGTGGGTCATCAAAACAAATAGGACATAATTAAGAAACACCAGAAATCATGTTACAATCATCAGTAATAGTTGTACCAATGCCACTCATCAAATCTTCATCAATCAACATCTGAACCTCAAGAATACTCAAACAGTAGAAACTATCACGAAGAAAGATAACCTGCAAAGCAAAAAATCACAAACCATCTAAAATGAAGATACACAATAACATCTCAAACAATCTCCCAAAAACATAGCTCAAGATCTTATCACACTGGAATATACCGGAGGAAATACCGAACTCTGCAAAGCAATGATCAGAAAAACCAAACTACAAACCGAATCATATGATATGATCAATTAAGATTTCCGGACCACTAAAACCAATATAGAAAGATGTAATGACACTATAAATACTCCATACACCAAACCATGATCCCAATAAACCAATCTGCAATCACCAGAGCAATAAATAATAGGAATATGTTGATATCAATGACAACAACATATCCTAGTAGCAACAATGTCCAACAATCTCCCCCTTTGGCATTGATGACAACAAATGAATATGAAAAACAGTCAATGCAAAGAAAGAAAACATCTCCAAAAAACTCCCCTGAAGATTAAGAAGATAAAACAGTTTTTCACATGCTTTGCTCCCCCTTTGACAACAATGCCAAAGATGCTCAAAACATAAAACTAAACTCTCCCCTCAAACAAATAATGATTCTCTCCCCCTAAAACATATGACTAGTCCAGCAACAAACCAACTATGCCACTAGAGAAGCAACATAAACTCATCAATCTGGAAAAAAGATAAGACAGTGAAGTCCACCAGATTGATGCAACTCAATGCATATAATTCCCATCAGGAGGGGTGGATACCCCTAACTTGTCTCTCAAATAGACAAATATGTTTGTGGGCAAAGGCTTAATGAAAATATTAGCAATATGTTCCTTTGTAGACACATATTCTAGCTTCACTTCCTCTTCACTGATTTTTTCTCTCAAGAAATGATACTTGATTGACACGTGTTTAGTCTTTGAATGTTGCACCAGGTTCTTTGACATATTTATAGCACTAGAATTATCAGTATATGATAGTAGGCTCATCATAGATAACTCCAATATCCTTCAACATTTGCTTCATCCAAACTACCTGAGTGCAATTACTAGCAGCAACAATGTACTCAGCTTCAGCAATAGATAGAGAAACTAAATCATGTTTCTCTTCCAGTCATCAACATCACCAGCCCAATCAACATCAGTGTAAGCACACAACATGAAATCATCATTCCTACAAAACCATAAACCATAATCCACAGTTCCTTTCAGGTATTCGAATATCTTCTTTACAGCAATGACATGATTCTCTTTCGAATCAGCTTGATATCTAGCAGCCATGCACACAACATGCATAATGTCAGGTCTAATCTAAGCTAGGTATAGAAATCCACCAACCATAGATTTATATAAAGTATGATTAGCTTTTGAAGATTCATCATTTTTAGACAATTTTGTAGCCAATCACCATAGGAGTTCCAATCGGTTTAGAATCTTCTAATCCAAACTTCTTTAACAATTCCTTCACATATTTAGTTTGAGAAATAAAAATATCTTTTTCGGTCTGTGAAATCTGCAATCCTAAGAAAAATTTCATTTCTCCTATCATAGACATCTCAAATTCTTTTTGCATATCACTAGCAAACTTCATGCTCAAGTTATCATCTCCTCCAAAGATAATATCATCAACAAAAACTTCAACAATTAAAATGTTATCATTCTCAATCTTGAAATATAGATTACTATCAGCAGTACCTTTATTAAATCCCAATTTCAGCATATACTTATCCAATCTAGCATACCGAGCTCTAGGGGCTTGTTTTAATCCATAAAGAGCTTTTTTTAGTTTGCATACCATGTCTTCATCATCTGATAATGAAAATCCATAAGGTTTCTCAATGTAGACTTCTTCCTCAAGGTCACCATTCAAAAAAGATGACTTGACATCCATCTGATATACCTTGAAATCCTTATAGGCAGCACATGCAAGAAATAGTCTAACAGCTTCAAGTCTAGTTACCGGCGAAAAAGTCTCCTCATAATCAATTCCTTCTTTCTATGAATGTCCTTTGCATACCAGTCTTGCTTTGTTGCTGACAACTTCACAGGCTTCATTCAATTTATTTCTGAATACCCATTTAGTACCAATCACATTCTTCTCTTTAGGTCTAGGCACAATCTCCCATGTGTCATTCTTTTTAATCTTATTCAATTCTTCTTCCATAGCTTTCAACCAATTTTCATCTTTTTAAGCTTCAACAACATCTTTAGGTTCAATTTTAGAAATCAAACATACCTCTTTAGCACCTAATCTTCTTCTAGTCATCAAGCCTTTTTTATCTCCAATGATCTGATTTTCAGAGTGATTCAATCTTACATACCTCAGGGTCTTCTAATTATTCTGATTTTCAAGTCTGTGCACCTCTTCACTTACTGCAGCAACATCCAGATTAATAATCTCTACCGAATCATTCTGCTTCAATTCATCAGTCTGATTTAGTGTTAAAACAACATCTTGATCATCATCATATCCACATGCTCTGATCTCTTTCCCATAGTTCTCATCAACTTTCACATTTGCACTTTCCACTATCTTTCTCAATCTTTTATTGTAGCACTGGTAGACTTTTCTCTTTGTTGAATATCCCAAGAAAATTCCTTCATCACTTCTTGCATCAAACTTTCTTATATCATCATCTCCCTTTATATAATACTTGCTTCCAAAGATTCTGAAATATCTCACGGTGGGAACATGACCAAACCATAGCTCATAAGGAGTCTTACTGGTATCACCTTTTATATGCACTTGGTTGAATGTGTAAACAACGGTGCTAAAAACTTCTCTCCAATAGATCTTCAGATCATTTCCTTTAATTAGCATAGTCCTTGTAGTATCCAAAACAGTCATGTTCTTCAACAACTCCATTTTGTTGTGGGGTTCTAGGAGCAGATAATTATCTTCTAATTACATGCTTCTCATAGAATGAATCAAACTCACCATAACAAAATTCTCCTCCTCTGTCAGATCTCAGACATTTCACCTTCAATCCTATCTTAGTCTCAACCTTTTCTTTGAATATCTTGAATTTATCTAATGCTTCTGATTTCTCCTTCAAAAAGACAACCCACATCATTATGGAATAATCATCAACCAGTAACATAAAATATATGTCACCCTGCACACTTCTGATATTTGTAGGTCCACATATTTTAGTATGCACAAGATCTAGAAATCCATCAGACGTATACTGCTTACTCTTGAAATAAATTCTCGTTTGCTTTCCTATTGACATTCCTTACATACCCGATTAGCAGGCTTAACAATTTTAGGCAAATCTCTAACATCTTGTGTAGAACTGATCTTAATCATTGAATTAAAATTAACATGACACATTCTCCTATGCCAAAACCAACTTTCATCAGTCTGAGAAATCAAACAACTTTTCTCACCAGCATTTAAATGAAAGATATTACCTTCAGTCTTAGTTCTTGATGCAATCTCTATACCAGAGGCATTTAGGATTATGCATTTTCAATTCTTGAATTGAAAATCATAACCTTTGTCCACCATCTGTCCAACACTTAAAAAGATTATGCTTCAAGCCTTCAACATACAAGACATCATCAGTGTTATGCTTACCATCAAAGGAAATAGAACCTCTACCATAGATCACACAAGCAACAACAATGAAGAAAAAATGAGAGAGGGGGGGAATAATTTTTCACCGTATCTACAAACTTAACCTTAAATGCAAATCTAATAAACTACAACAATCAACAAAGATAAGAAAATTGATAGCACAACACACAACACCAAGATTTTGATGTGGAAAACCCAGTTAAGGGAAAAAACATGGTGGGAACCTACCCAAAATAAGATGATACTCTACAGTAGTATGTGAAGATATTACAATGGGGAATGCACCTGCATTCAGGCTCATTGCTCAAAATATAATAACCCAGAAGGCTACAACCCTCAGGGAAGTCTCACTAACTTACAATAAGATTCGAACAACAATCTAGAAGGAATGAACAATAATGATAGCATCTGCTAATGCCTGATGATAGTTCTGGTTAAGCACATATGTCTATTCTGCAACCCTCCAAGACTCTGCTCAAACACACTACAGAAGGATGAATTCCTTTGTTCTCTCATACATAACTCTCTAATAATGCAGACATAACCTTGATACCCAAATTACATGACTTTATCACCTATATATACAATTTCATCAACCTTGACAACAAGATCGGCTAAACCCTCAACACCTAATTACAAAGTTACATTACATGATATAAAGATCAACCACCAGACCAATAAAATGATATACATGACATAACATGGACCTAAATAAAATCTCCAAACATGCACCACCACCGTAAATTTTGCCAATATCAACTGCAACACGCTACACCACCAAGAATATCGCATGACACGAAGATCATCACCAGATTATATGATGTTAACAATCATTGTCAATCACCCATTCATCTTTCTCTTCAACTCTAGTAGCTAGAGATTTTTCCTCAATAGTGCAGCTTGTGGAATCAATAGGTACTAGTCTATCTTCTTTAATAGCAATAAAGACAACTTCATCTCCTTCAGATTCTTCATCTGTAACACCTTCATCAGTAGCATAATAACAGTTCTTCTGATGCTTATACTTCCAGTTAGGCTTGTAAGGCTTATCATACTTCTTATGCTTCTCATATCTATCATTCCTATCATGCTTATCAAATTTAGCATGCCTATAATATTTAAACATTCTCTCTGGGCATCTAGAAGAAAAATGTCCTATCTTATTGCAAGAGAAACATTTTAGAGGTAATTTTCCATCATACTTACCAACTCCTTTAGGCAATCTCTGAGAAATCAATGCTTCAAGCTCCTCAAATTCTGTTTCTTTCTCTTCCAACTCTTTTCTCTCTCTTTCATATCTGGATATTCTGCATTCTTTAGAGTCGTACTTCTACTTTTTAGATACAAAAGCTCTAAATGTTGTCTCAGACTTTCCATGTGATTCACCAAACTCACTCAGTTCAAATGCCGCAATCTTTCCAACCAACATATCTCTTGTCATAGTAGTTACACTCTGGATCTCATCAATAGAAGCTACCTTATGTTTGTAAGAAGGAGGAAATGATATCAGCACCTTAGCAACAATTTCATCTTCTTCAAGGGTTCCACTGGCACATCAGATACCTAGGACAAGTTCATTCACCTTAACCATAAAGAAATTTATGTTCTAATATTCTCCCATTCTCAACATCTCATGCTTCCCTTTCAAACTCTACAACTTAGAAACTTTGACTTGTTTATCTCCTTCATACAAGGTCTCAAGCTTCTCCCAGATCTCATGTGCAGTCTGAAGTCCCATTACATTAGTCATCTCTAAATCAGTTAGGGCACTCAGCAATTCTTCCTTAGCTCTAATGTTATTTTTGGCTTCCTTGATCTCATCAGCAGTAACCGGTCCATTCGGGGGAACAGAATAGGCATTCTTTGTAATCTTCCAGTAATCCTCTCCAAGACATCTCAAGTGTACCTCCATCCGGTTCTTCCATATAGCATAGTTACTTCCCTCAAATCTTGGACTCTCCTTCTTAAAGATAACACTTCCACTTCCAGTTGCCATCCCAAATGACCTCAAGCGGTCAATCTTCTTTTAGAGGATCTAGCTCTGATACCAATTTTTGACAACAACAATGAAGGAAAACTAAGAGGGGGGCGAATCAGTTTTCACCGGATCATGAAAATCACCAAAAAATAGCACAAAAATCAATGTGGGTCATCAAAAAAAATAGGACATAATTAGGAAACACTAGAAAGCATGTTAGAATCATCAGTAATAGCTATACCAATTCCACTCATCAAATCTTCATCGATCAACATCTGAACCTCTAGAATACTCAAATAGCAGCAACTGTCACAAAGAAAGATAACGTACGGAGCACCAAATCACAAACCATCTGAAATGAAGATACACAAGAACATCCCAAACAATCTCCCAAAAACACAGCTCAAGATCTAATCACACTAGAATATACCGAAGGAAATACCAAACTCTGCAAAGCACTTATCAGAATAACCAAACTACAAACCGGATCATATGATATGATCAATTAAGCTTTCCGGACCACTGAAACCAATATATTAAGATGTAATGACACTATAAATACTCCATACACCAAACCATGATCCCAAAAAAATAATCTGCAATCACCTGAGCAATAAATTATAGGAATATGTTGACATTAATGACAACAACATATCCTAGCAGCAACAATATCCAACAAAGGCCTCATAAGTGGGATTGGAAATCTCTTGGGGAGATTCATATAGAGGCTTATCAATCACCCTAATTTCCTTACGAGGGGGATGAGTGTTGAGAGATGTAGAGGATGATCCAATTGAGGTGAAGTCATTATCACTACTAAATATAGCATTCACATTGAGAGAAGGTCTTTTAGATGCTTTGGTGGGCTTTGAAGGATTATATCCAAGTCCAAATGAAGCTTCACGTATATTATTTTCTAAAGGAACTTTGATCCCTTGTTTATTTGTGCCACAACCATTGTCGTTATATCAACTCTTGGCTAAAATATGAAAACCTGGACCATAAAGGGATGCCATATCGGAAAGAGATGGTGGGGCCTCATAGGTCTCAATGTCATAATTAGATGAATATGAAGAAGATTGTGAATAATTGTTTGAATTAGAAGCAACCATAAAATTATTACTAAGTTCTTTAGACAAAGTGGATTGCTTTTTAGGTTCATCCTTATCTTTCTCCTTCTCAATTTTAGATCCTTTCCAAGAGACCCTATATTCTCCCATAAAAGTAGGGTTAAAGTCTATAGATCCCCAATCATCATCTGAGAGTACCTCTTCAGGAGAAAAGATATCTTTGGGAGAGGATTCAAATTGAGTAGAATCCTTTTTAGGAGTCATGGAATCAGTGGAGGAAATAGGAGTATTCAAGGAAATAGGCATACTTGAAGATGTGGGAGTATTTAAATAAGGATTAGAAGTGGTTGAACAAGAAGATGAGGTTTGCAACGGGACTTGTAAATTGGTATCAGTGTAAAAATTATACATCATATTGTTATAAATGAACTTGACGTTGCAATGAAGAGTAGAAGGGACATCTTGCATATTATGAAGCCAAGGTCCCCCTAATAGAAGATTGCAGGTCAAATTATCAGGCATGACATGAATAGGTGTAGGCAAAATAAAAGGTCCCACCTTAATAGGCGAGGTTATAGTACCTAAAGAAGATCTAGCAACATTATCAAAGCCATGGATAGTAAGAGAATCTAGTTTAATAAGAAACGTATCCAAATTGATCTTATGCAATAATTTATTGCTACAAACATTGAGCCCAAAGCCATTGTCAACAAGGGTTCTTCTTATAGCATTACCATTGATAAGGACAACAATCATAAGAGGACCATATTGATGTTGGATATCATGAGAAAGTAACTCGTCTTGTGTGAATACAATTTGGGCTTCGGGTGTTGTCATGGAGTCAATCAAAGAAGCCATATTATTAGGTGTCATTGCGGGTGGGACATTTAAGTTTTTTAAAGCATCTTGTAACATTGCATGATGAGTGGATGAAGTTTGAATCAAATCCCAAAGAGATATCTTGGCAGGAGTAGCTTTAAGTTTCTCCATAAGATCATACTCATTGGCAAGAGTTTGTGATATACGAGGTGTTGGTGGAGGAATAGGTTCAAAAGTAGGAAGTGAAGAAGGAATAACCAGACGAGGACTAGGTTTCCTGTTGTTCCATGTATTATATGTGTGAGCAACTGCATTGTAACCCTCTTAGGTGATTTGTTTAGCATACTCATAAAAGCTCTTAGTAGGATATCCTCCTTGCACAGTAATAATTGGTTTGTTAGGAGTGCAAGAGGGATCATTATTATAACCACCTTGAACCACAAAAAGAGGCTTGTTTAGAGGTTGAGAATTTAGAGAAGGACTAGCACCTTAAACTGTGAAGAGGGATTTATTAGGTGTTTCATAACCATTCACATGTATCATATTGATCAAAGATGGTTTAGGAATATCAAACCCTTGTGACCTAAGATCATTCTCTTGTTCCAAGGTGTCCTTGTGAATTTTAGAAGAAGGATAAACATCATTCATATGATAAAGATTATTGAAAGAAGTGTTGATAGTCTCTTCTTGCACCAAAATGTTATCATCGATAGGATCAATTTTAGGAGATAGACTAGAAGTAATCATTAATGTTACATCTATAGAGATAGAGTTATTGAAAGAGGGTATAGTGTTAGTAGGAAAGATCATATCATCCTCTATCACCAAAGGATCTACATGGGAGAGGGACTCTCTAGGAGAAGGATCAAAATTACTCTTCAAAGTTTCATCCTTGAGAGGAAGATCTTTGAAAGAGATATTAACAATCTCTTCTTGAAATAGGGTATCCTTATGAGTAGGACCAATTTTAGGAAAAGGGAGAGCATTATGTATCAATGTTTCATCCTTGGAGGGAATTTTATTTAAATCAATAGAAGGTGAGGTGTTATTAAGGGAGTTGTCAATCTTATCACCCTCTTTTATCATGATGTCATCTTCTTTGACCAAGGTATTCTTACGAGAGAGGGACATAGTAAGAGAGTAACCAACATCATTCTTCAAAGGTGCACCCAAAAGAGGGAGATCATTGAGAGAGGTGATAAAAATCTTTTTGCACGATGATGTCCCCATTGTTAAGGCCAATTTTGCGAGAGGTAAGCACATTGTTTATTAATGCTTCATCCTTAGAAGGGAGAGCATTAATACATGAGTTGTTGAAATCATCCTCTTGCCTCAAAATGTCTTTAATAGGATTTTTAAGGGAGAGAACATTAAAGAAATTACTTATAATTTCATCTTCTTCTTCTAAAATATCTTTATGAATAAGACAAGCTTTAGGAAAAGGACCAACATAACTCATTAATGCTTCATCTCTAGTGCAAATTTTATCGAAATCAAAAGAGGGTATGCTATCACTAGGAATAGGGACAATACCATCTTCTTGCACCACATGGTCCTCATGAGGGAAGTACTTTTTAGGAGAAAAATGAACATAATCCTTCAAAGATTCATACTTAGGAAGGATATCTTTAAATACCTCTTGTTGCACTAATGTGCCCTCATTGGTAAGACCAAATTTGGGAGAAGATAAATCAATGTCCATCAACACTTTTTCTTTAAGAGAAGTATCATGTATGGAAGGTAAGGTAACATTAAGAAAGGTGTTTATGATATCATCCTTTTCCTCTAAGATAGTTTCATAGGAGAGGCACATTTTAGGAGAAGTGTCAACATAATTCTTCAAATATTCATCCTTACAAAATGGGAGAGTTTTGAAGGAATTGTTAATAACTCTTATTTGCACTAAAATTTTCTCATGAATAGGAGGATCTTTAAGAGAGGAGTAAATTGAAACAAGGGAGGCTAACCCATTACCACATCTATGAAAGAAATGCATTATGCCAACAATTTTTCAGCATAGAGAACAATGTTGAATTTGTATGATGTTTTCAATAATGCAAGCACTCTAAATTTATGTAATTTGATGATATCTAAGAGTGAGAAGTGTTCCCAAATTAAGCAATGCACAAGTTCAATTTTGAATTTAAAAATTAGGGTTTTAATGAAATTAACCTCTAAAATTTTTTAATTTGCAAGGAAATGTTGTAAATGAAAACTTAATTTCAAATTGCATAAATACTTAGATCTGAGAACATAAATCAGATTTAAAGATGTTCACGTCAGGTTCACCAAAATGTGATGTATAAAAATGGAACCAAGTAGCTAAGACCTAATCCCACTCTTATACGCACATTGGAATATGAAAGGGCCTAGGGAGATATCTCACTTTGAATACTTCTTGTAGAGGAGAGAGAGTCAAGGAATATCTCTTAGGGTTTCTATTCGTTTGTTGTAATATAAAAGAGGTGTACAAAATATGATGCAATGATCAACTATGATAAGAGATCAATAATGACACAAGCATAAACTAAAAATGTCGAATATGATTGAATTGAAACTGAGAAACTTAACATAGAGTAGGGAGGGGAATCTAGATGTGCACCTGTGCCTGAAATTTGGAGTTGATTGGGCTGGACCAGGGCACTGGGCTCCTTGGTCCCTGATATTGTAGGAGGCTGAAACTGTTGGATCTGGGATTCTAAGACTCAAGAATGCTGAACTGTCAAAAAATGTAGGAAAACTCAGAGGACTAGGATGCCATGCCCTAGTCCTGGGAGGACCAAGGCGCCATGCCCTGGTCCCTAAAGACTAAGGTCAAATTATGAGACTGGATCTATATTTGTGTCTTCCATCAGTTCTGAAATTCATGTGTGCGCCAGATTCCTGTACCTACACCTGCAACTAGAAAAATGGTGTCTAGGTGGCTATATAGGGTTTTTCCTTAGTCAAACCCCTTGTTTTGGTGGTTTCCACCTCCATGAATAGCTGATAATGTATTGAAAATGTGTGTGCAAAAATCTTGTGTGTATGTAAGATCATAAATGAACAAGAAAGTAGATCTAGAGCTCTACCCTACACTTTTGAGAGCGAACCCTAAATGATTGTAAATGTAAATGTAAATGCTTCAAATCACAAATCCAATAATGGATCTAAAGCATGAATGTAAATCTGAAAATGAATGTTATGAAGCTCATGCAAAGACATGAAAATAACATGAAACCATAGCAAACCCTAAGGGAGAGGTACAAGCCAATCAACAGTCGGTGATCTCCTATTATTCTTCAATATCTTCAAAGCTCCTAATTGATGTTGAAAATGATTCATGAAGGCTTGATAAATTCTTGATAAATGCTTGATTTACTGATTGTAGACTCCACATAACCTGCACTTTCACTTCATAAGAGGCTCCTTCAATTTCTAGAGAATCGAATCCATCAAATGAGGAAAGGAAAAGCTATATGTAGGAGACCATAACTTTGTTTTCAACTTTTGGCCAACCTAGAATCAATAATTTTTCACAAATATCTAGATTTAAACATTAAAATACCACTAAAACATGCTCCCAAAAATCAGGGAGAAAAATTCAGGACCAAGTAGTATGCTACCTGGTCCAACCAAATTTTTGTCAAATTTTTAGGGAAGTGATATATTGTGATTCTAAAGCAAATTCCAAAAGGATATGGAAATTTATGATGTCTAGATATGCGAAATTGGGCCTTGAAGGTTGAAATAGGACATAATTAGGGTATTTGATGAAATGATTTATGAGGAATAAAATAAAAAGGGGCACACTTAATGTAAAGGGCCCAATTTTATAATGTATAGAGAGATGAAATTAAATTAATTAATTAAATTCTTAAAGAGAAATTTAAATGCAAGATGCAAACACACTAAGGTGAGTGCTAACATAAGCGTGGAATTGTACCACCCAATTAAGGGTATACAATCTATGACGCTACAAGCTACACGCCTTGTCTTCTCTTCATCTTGAATCTCTATTTTACCATTGTCTAGGTGCATTCATATTACCAATTTACCAATTTTTATCTCATTTGTAATAGGGGTTTGCTTCCATTAAGCGGAGTATAGTTTCTATCTACATTTTATCAATTTACCAATTTTATTTTCCAATCTATTTATCTGGCTATCTATGGTGGTGGAAACACCTAAATGGGGGTTTGACTAAGGCAAGCCCCTATACAACCCCCATCATTTTTCCCATCTCTGTGTGCATAGGTGGCAACCAAGTTTTGCGCATTGGAATGAAGTTACAATAGAGTATTTGTAGCTTTCTATGTTCGTGGGCCATACAGATGACAGCGCACCATGCTTTAGTTTGCGCCCCACACTAGCGTCCAAGTGTTACTACTTATCAGA
Source organism: Cryptomeria japonica (assembly GCF_030272615.1). Lineage (NCBI taxonomy): Eukaryota > Viridiplantae > Streptophyta > Pinopsida > Cupressales > Cupressaceae > Cryptomeria > Cryptomeria japonica. The sequence continues at coordinate 507,911,673 of NC_081414.1, forward strand.
TTGCCATTAGTTTTATGTCAAAGTTATACTATATACTCGAGTCGGTTATCTATTACCAAAATATTCAGTCGGTATGTACAGTCTAGTCGGTTACAGAAGAAAGCAGTCACAGAACGCAGTACACACCGAGTTGTCTACCAAGTATCTTTACATGTTTACCGAGCAGAAAAGAAGACACACTGAGTTGATTTACACCGAGTGAAATGTGTTACCAGATTCATTGAACCTGGACATGCATATGAAAACATGTTACAAGATCGAGGCACATATAACCGTTATCACATTGGAAATTGCACTTAAAGATTGTGTATGATTTTGAGGTTATCTAACCAATGAAATATTTTATATGATTATTCATTCAATAAATCATGTTTGTAAGATTGAAGCAATGAATTAGATCACCGTCATAAGAGATCTATTTATACAGCACGAGTTAAGAGTTAAAGGTGTGTGCATGAGTGTAAGAAGACTGTTACAGAGACACAGATGTCACTGAGAAGGTTTTTAGAGAATAGTCAAAGAACAGAGTAAACAGAAGGGTTTACCGAGTTACTATATGGGTTACCGAGGTATGCTATAAGCAAGGTAATCTATTCTGAGCATATAGAATCTGCTATAACATTTTAGATGTAAAGTTGCAGATATTTGTAATGATTTTATTGTAATATTGCGAAGTTGAAAGAGAAACCTTTAATAGGGTAAAAGACTCTAATCAAGTCTATAAATTGTAAAGCCTCTAACCAGGTGCAACATTTAGATGAAGTGTTGTAAAATTCTTTAGCAAGGTAGATCTAACAGATCTTTTTACTCCTAATAGGGTAAGCTATCAGAAATAGCTAAACATGTAGCTCTAATCGAGCACTCTTTATTATTGCAGTAGTGAAGTTGTGGGTGCCATCCCCACCGTAGTTTTTCTCTCTAACCAAGAGTTTCTGTGTAACCAAAATATATGTGTTATGGAGTGAATCATGTATGATTGTTATCTATTTGTTTTAGTTTTATATTATGTTACTGCACTATTCGGTTTATGCATAACAGTAAAGATATTGTTGAAGAAATGTTTTGAAGTATTGATTCACCCCTCCCCTCTTAGTACATTAGCTTTCCATATTGGGCCTAACAATTGGTATCAGAGCTCAAATCTTATCAATGGAAGGCTATAAAAAATCTCAGAGGATTGTCTATCTACAAGAAGAGCTGAATCATGCTAGTCAAGTGATTGCAGACATGCAAAGGCAAATGCAAAAATCTCTGAAAGTGAGAAGAAGATTATCTGATGATTTGCAGGACTCTCAAGAGTTAGTGGAAGAAATTGAGACATCATTTGAGAATAGTATATCTGAAGAAACTGAAGAAATGATTGGAGTATTGAAAGAAAAGAACAAAGCACTGGCTGATCAACTAAAAGCAATGAAAAGAGAACATGAACATTTCAGCACACAGATGACTAAAAATCTAGATGCATTGAGAACAGCTGAGGATAAAGTAAGAGATCTAGAAAGAGAGAAACAACAACTTGAAGTTTTAGTATCTGATAAGAATGATGAAATCACAAGGTTGACTGGAATTAAGCAAAACCTATCAGATCAACTAAGTTATGCACATCATGAAGCAATTTTGAAGAATGATGAGAATCAAGCATTGAAACTTGAAGTATCAAAGTTAACCAATGAACTTGAAACAGAGAAGAAATCCAAAGAAACACTGAAGAAGAGTTATGAAGAATCAAAGATGTTGGATGAGCAACTAAACACAAGACGACCCAACAAAGATGCAGGACTCGGTTGCAAAGGAAAAGACTCTACCGAGAAGGGAATTCATACTACCGAGAGAGGAGAATCATCAAAGCAAGCTGGAAATAGGAATAAAATCAAAAGAAAGAAGCCTATTTGCAACTACTCTGGAAATCAAGGTCACACTGCCAACATATGTCAAATCAGAAAAGGTAAGCAACCGAATGTCACTAAGTCCAATGGTTATTGTTACAATTGCAATAAATATGGTCACACATCTAATCAATGTAGGACAAAGTCTGTTAATAATTATTAGAAGGCAAAATTCAAAGGGTTTTGTAAAAACTACAATAGATATGGACATAGTACCGAGAAGTGTTGGTTTAAGCAAAAGAACTTTATGTGGTATGCACACCAAGCAAATGCTAGAGGTTACTGAACTCACACAGATCCTTACTAATAGTATTGTGCAGTACCATGGGATTACAATACAAGGATATGGTGTGAATGTTGTGGAAGATATGGACATATTAGTGCTAACTGCTTTATAAGGTTTGGAATGAACAACTGAAGATCATGGAGAAATCCCAGTATGGCATGTTTTCATTGTCACAAAGTGGGACACTTAGCTGGAGATTGCAGAGATCAACCTAGAAAAGACATTGAGGAAATAAAAGAAAAATTAAAGATGATTTGGAAAAAGAAGGAAATTGTGTCAAATGAAGAAAGCACCTTACCTACCGAGTTAGGTGCTCCTATTCCAAATTAATCGGTAAAGGTATGAAGGGACTGCATCTCTAAAGGTTAAAATCTCAACAGTTCCTATTCTATTATGTACTAAATTCAAAATCTGCATAGTTAAGATGTAATAGTAAGTTTGAAATTCTATCAAAGTCTTTGAAGCACTTTACAGGAAACCTGTCAAGTCGGTGAATACAGGAAGTCTGTCAAGTCGGTAAATGAAGTAAGTTTGGTTACTCGGTTAAAATGGAAAAAGGAGAGTATATTGGTTAAAGGTGAACTGAGTGCATTTAATATTTTTTACCTAACCTGCACGGAGCCCGATAAGGTATTTTGTGTACTTAAAAGCATTTTCGTGGTCATTTACACTTACCAAGTTTTTGAGAAAGCAGAGCAAGCGATTCAAAGGCGATCAAACCTCCTACAAAGAAATTCAAGGTATTTACATCAAATCTCAACACATTGTTAAGCTGATTTACCGAGCGTATCTAGTTGCCATTATCTGCTAAGTATAAAGCATCTGTCGTTTGAAATCTTGAAACCCTAAGGAATCTTTGTTAGTTTTTTATCTAAAATCTTCAAATGGCGCCCAAGATCCAAGATCCCATAGATGTCAAGAATGTAGAGAATCCCTCACTGAAATACTCTTTAACTCCCAAAGTCGCTTCTGAACTGGATGACAAAACCGCCTTTTCACTCATCCCGGACAGAGTGTTGTTAGTCGAAAATGTGAGATTCTTCACCAAATGTCGTGTTGAAGAACTCGGTCATGTTGAAATCAGAGACACCTATGAGGAGCTATGTACCGATGGTATATTGAACAGCAAGTATGAGCACATCAAAGTCAAGGGATTAACTGAAGCCCTAACCTATCCTCGTGTGTTCAAGCCCCAGTGGGTCAAGTTTGTTCTGAGCAGAGTTCACGATGATTTCATGTGGCTAGAAGAGCAACCATTCAAGATTACCAAGGAAATCATTCATCTGATTACCGGTAACCCTATCTATGATCATGCCCGAGCCCAGAAGATGATATCACAGAAGGAATTGATCAGTTTAACCAGAGTGGAATCTGATTGCAGAGGATTGAAACTAAATAATATCACTGATGAAGAATTAAAATTCACCATTAGAGTAATCGGCTACTGTTTCTTCCAATTGGCAAGGGAAAACAGTGTTCCCTGTGTAGTAGTAGACTTGGCATACAAAATTGTGAAAAAGGGAATGAAAATTGACCTATGCGAGGTATTGCTGAAGAACCTATTTGAAAATCTGAACACCATCAGGAAGCTGAAGAAGAATAACTCAGCTAATACTCTAAAGTTTGGATCACTACTGGTATGCATGTTTTTCTACTTTGAAAAATTATTTCCATCAGTCGGTAAAGTTGTTTGGGAGCTACACTGACCAATCACCCATCAGATTAATGACTTCATTAAGAAGTTAGGAGATAATTTCAATGATATCATGGATGATTACTTTAGTAAATTTCAAGAGAAAATGTATAACAGATATAGGATACCACCCCAGCTAGTAGAGAAATACAAAAATGATATATGTTTTGAAGTTGACACCGATTACTGTTATGTGAATGATGTGGAACCGAGGACTCAATCTTTGTCACCAATTGGTTTTTTGAGATTGATTTTGACATCGCAAAACAACAAATTGATGCATTTCTTACATTGCCCAGACATGCTACCGAGCTAAGGTGTGGTACCTATGAGGAAGTAAAGGAAAAGGTAAAGATGAATATTGTAGTACCCAAAGCTACAACAAAGGCAACAAAGATGATTAAGGCATTGTCTGAGAAATTCAGAGAAGACTCTTCCTCTACACTTGTCAAAGGCACCATTGCCATTACCGAAGAGGAATCTAAAGCCCAAGAGGCAGCTATAACACTGAGCACTGAATTGCCTAAGGGTAAAGTGTTAAAGAGAAAGAAACAGGACACATCAAAAGCCTCACAGACTCCACCTCCAGTAAAGTGACCTAACACTAGAGCATCTGCAGCCTCACCGAGTAAAAAGACAAAGAGTGTTACTATTCCCAAGGTAACAAAGACATACAAGAAATCTACTCAAAGAATCATTTTGGCAAAAGAGTCTAGTGATACCGAATCAGAGGATACAAGCAAATTCTAGATTGTCAAGAGAAAGAAGGTAAATGTACATAGTGTTGAAAACTTCTATTCTAATCTGAAAGAATATGGTGGATTTGGAGGATCTAGATATGTTAAGTATGAAACTAGGAACAATGATGAAAAGAGACAAATTGAAGAAGCTGTCATCTGCACACTTCTAAAGTTCCGGTTAGCTCCATTGGAACTAGCTAAGTCACTTCCAAATGAACTATATCTGCATATTGATAATAGGTGGAAGTATGCAATGGACTCAGAGAAACAAATCAGAGAGAGAAGTCTAGTTCATTTATTCCCTGATATGTCAGTAGCAAAAATAAAGGAACATCTGACAACCTACAATTCAAAGTTTCTTGTCAAACAGAGAGCCTTAAAACTGATGAATGGGCTATATATTGACGTAGAAAATGAGACAAAAGCAAAGTGGTAGGAAATCTTCAAAATCAAGGATGCCGGTGAACAAGCTACAGTTGAAATCATTGATGTCACCGAGCACGATCCTGATGTCACCGAGCAAGGTCCTGATGATACCGAACAAGACCCTGCTGACACCATTCAAATAGATGAAGATGTCATGGATACAGAAGCACCTGAGCAAGAAATGATAGAAGGCACTACATATGCAAAACTTGTATCTAGTGAATCCGTCTTGGAACAAGTTCAGCCTTATCCACCGGTCAAGCAACCTGTCTCAACTGAAACTCCTTAGGATACAGATCAAGGCACTGAAGGTCACAAATCTGCAACAGGAGAAGGTACTACTCAAGAGCAGACATCTCAAGCACCTTCTGGCACTGAGAATGTTGCAACTGAGACACCAAGTACAGAGACACCGAAGGATTCTACAGAGACTAAAAGAACCACTCAAAGTGTTGCCTCTACCAAGCAACCTACCGAGGCTAATCAAGCCTCACAAGCACTTGTCTTAATTCCATCAGTGAAAGGTAAAGAAAAGAAAGTGAAGAAGCGTAGTTTTAAACTTTATTTGTCAAAACCAATAGTGTTGCCCAATGTTGATATATCAAAATTGAAAGGGCAAGCACTCATTGATTTCGGTGAACTGTGCAAAGCAAATGGCCATTCAAAAGAAAAAGAAAGTACTTCAGAAGGTAAAAGCACTCCTAATAGATATGCTACCTGAAGCTACAGTATCAATAGATGCAGCCATCCACATTCAACTGGATGAACTCCTAACAAAGATAGAAACATCTGGAGTAGATGCATCGGAGTATTTGAGCAAGCTGAAAGACAAAGAGCTCACTGCCAAAATGATAGAAGAGGTACAAAAAGCTATCGCTATTGGCAAAGTTAAACTTGTCAAATTCATTGCTGAGTTGACTCCTCAACTCAAGCACATTCATTATTTGTTTCAGAAACTCTGCACATTTTCTTTATTCATTAAAGACATTAAGAATAAAATAGAGGCAATTGAGAAAGAGATCACCAATCTCTCAAGCAAGTTGACCACAGAGCCAAATTCAATTCAGAATTTTTATACAAAGCTTCAACAGCTCATGGCTCAACAATTGGACTTAAGAAATGAAAAACACAAGATCATGATGGACATATTGACACTTCAGACATTATTCCTTCCACATCTTTCATCAGTCCAAGAACAGATCAATCAAGCCACATACCTATCTACTACTCGAGAGGGAAGCACTCTAGATGGCTTAATATTGCTATTGGCTGATATTCAAGCACATAATTCTTTAATGGATAGTGTAAAGGATGCACTCTCTGTCCCTCTCATCGATGCCCAGACCAAGTACAAATCTATTTTTGACCAGTTACCGCCCCCGGATGGAAATTAAGTTTTGATGTTTGTCAAAAAGGAGGAGTAATATGATAGTCTTGGGGGAGTAATACCATATATTTGGGGAGTGATACAGTTTTGATACAGTATTGAGAGAATGATATAGTATTCGAGTATAGTATACAGGGGAGTATACCGAGAAGAGTAAGCAGAGTATCAAAGAGCAGTATATAGAACAGTAAGCAAAGCACAAGAACAGATCACCGAGCATGCAAAATCAGAGTTATATACAGTATATCGACAAGGGGAGTTTATCTGATATATTATTTTATTGACTATTGTGTATACTATCAGTATAGTCATTTTGCAAAGTATATAGATTTTTGAGTTATAACTTTGAAAGTGTTTTTGTCAAACATCTCAACTAATGTCAAAAGGGGAGATTGTTACTACTTATCAGATTGCCATTAGTTTTATGCTAAAGTTATACTATATACTCTAGTCAGTTATCTATTACCAAAATATTCAGTCTGTATGTATAGTCTAGTCGGTTACAGAAGAAAGCAGTCACAGAACGTAGTACACACCGAGCTGTCTACCAAGTATCTTTACATGTTTACCAAGCAGCAAAGAAGACACACCGATTTGATTTACACCGAGTGAAATGTGTTACCAGATTCATTGAACCTGGACATGCATATGAAAACATGTTACAAGATCGAGGCACATATAACCGTTATCACATTGGAAATTGCACTTAAAGATTGTGTATGATTTTGAGGTTATCTAACCAATGAAATATTTTATATGATTATTCATTCAATAAATCGTGTTTGTAAGATTGAAGCAATGAATTAGATCACCGTCATAAGAGATCTATTTATACAGCACGAGTTAAGAGTTAAAGGTGTGTGCATGAGTGTAAGAAGACTGTTACAGAGACACAGATGTCACTGAGAAGGTTTTTAGAGAACAGTCAAAGAACAAAGTAAACAGAAGGGTTTACCGAGTTACTATATGGGTTACCGAGGTATGCTATAAGCAAGGTAATCTATTCTGAGCATATAGAATCTGCTATAACATTTTAGATGTAAAGTTGTAGATATTTGTAATGATTTTATTGTAATATTGCGAAGTTGAAAGAGAAACCTTTAACAGGGTAAAAGACTCTAATCAAGTCTATAAATTGTAAAGCCTCTAACCAGGTGCAACATTTAGATGAAGTGTTGTAAAATTCTTTAGCAAGGTAGATCTAACAGATCTTTTTACTCCTAATAGGGTAAGCTATCAGAAATAGCTAAACATGTAGCTCTAATCGAGCACTCTTTATTATTGCAATAGTGAAGTTGTGGGTGCCATCCCCACCACAGTTTTTCTCTCTAACCAAGAGTTTCTGTGTAACCAAAATATATGTGTTATGGAGTGAATCATTTATGATTGTTATCTATTAGTTTTAGTTTTATATTATGTTACTGCACTATTCGGTTTATGCATAATAGTAAAGATATTGTTGAAGAAATGTTTTGAAGTACTGATTCACCCCTCACCTCTCAGTACATTAGCTTTCCATATTGGGCCTAACACCAGGACCAAAGAGCTTCCCACTTTAGTGGTATAATTTACTTTTAATTATGTGCTATTTTGTAGATTCAATTTTCTTATATCTTTTTGTTCCTGCATTTTGGTCTATTATTTACCTTCACATATATACTAGTCTAGTTTTGTTATCCCCCGGTTCATCTTACCGTCGGTTTGAGTCAGGTAGCAGCAGATTAGTTTGTCCTCCAAGATTCATCATCTTAGAGGTGACAAATTTCCTCCCCTACATTTTGGTGAACTTGGCGTGAATGCCTAATGTCAGATCTCTTTCTCTTAGAGTTCTATTTTTTTGATAAAGCATTCTCTGAGGATGATTTTGACATGTTGGATGAAGTTTTAGATGACTTCTTAGAAACACCTCTTCCTAAAAGAGATGTAAAGAGAGAGTCATCCTCTATGACATATACTTTCAAAGATGAAGAGTCTAGAATGTCATTGTTGTCTCTGTGGCACCTCAAAGGCCTAAGAGACCTTACATCCACATGACTGCCACAAGTCCTTCTCCTAAGAAAGTTAAGACCACTAATGGGAAACCTTTCAGAGGAGAAACCTCTAACGTGTACACCAAATTCATACAATCTAACCAATCATCTCATGATACCATTTCTCACACATACAATACTCGAAAGAACAAACAAACTATTGAACAACCACAAACTTCTTTACCTCCTTCTCAACTGGTGCAGGAGCACCTACTTTTGAGTCCAGTTTCTTCATTTTGGTGTGTTTTTTCATAGGTTGGTTTGGATTGGTGAATAAGAGTCTTCTCTTAGGTCTTTATATGTTTTTGTAATGCTCTGGAAGGTTGAACGTCCTTAGGACAATACATTTGCTCAATTTTGGCTTGTGAGCCCTTGTAAGCCTAAAATGGCAAAATCTTGCATTTCGATGAAAATGCCTTGAATAGCCTTGTTTGGCATTGGGACAACCTCATCTTCTTTAGCCTTGGGGACATTATTATAACCATGTTTCTGAATAGAATTTTGAATCTGTTCTAATTCCTCCTTGAGCTTCATCTTACATTCAAAAATATCCCCAAAAACCTTTTTATTCCAAACATTGATATTATCTTTGATGTTTCTTAACTTTTTTGCAACTTTGAACATGGCAGAACTATCCACAGTTATATTCCACCATTTGGAAATGGAAGCTTACAAGGAAGGGTGTGAGATCCACAATTTTTCAAACTGAAAGGGAAAGCAGCGTTTGCCCTTAATAGAATTAGCAACAAAAGAAATAGGATAATGGTCTGATCCAATTATGTTAATAATAGATAGAGAGCATCTATACTTAAGGACCTAGTCAGGAGTAACAAGATATCTATCAAGCCTTACCTGAATAAGTTCTCCTCCATCCCTTCGATTAGACCAAGTATAGGAAGCTCCAGAAAGGTCAATGTCAATGAGGGTATTAGCATTGATAAATTCCATAAGATCAATCCTGTTATCCAGTTGAGCTTGGGTTCCACCAAATTTTTCAATTTCTTGCAGAGGAGTGTTGAAATCTCCCACGAAAAGCCAACTATCTTGGGTAAAAGTCCCTCTTTTCTGTTGGATTTTGTCCCAAAACTTGCTCCGAGCAGCTTTAGATTTGGGGGCATAAATATTGGTAACCACCCAGTCGTGTCCTTCAGCAATGCATTTGACTCTTATAGAAATGATATTACCATCTTCATCAATCAGGTCTCCATCAATAGTTTTCTTATTCCAAAATATTGCAACCCCACCAGACGCTCCATTAGAACTACTTCCACACACACCCCCAAGTTTAAAGAATTTAAATTTTCCTACTTTTTCCTTACTCATATTAGTTTCCTAAACCAGGATAATGTCCGGCTTATGATCTCTGATAAAATTCCTGAGAACATCTTGCTTATGGAGACCATTTAGGCCTCTAATGTTCCAAGAGATTACCTTCATTTGGAAACCTGGGAGAAGGATTCCTGAATGGTTCGCTGCCTTCCATCAGCTATATTTTGTTTGCTCTCCTGGTCCCTATGCCACTTCATAGTTTTGTGCCCCTGTGGATATTTGGAAACTCTAATATCCGCCTTAGATCTGGTTCTAGTTTTAACCCCATTAGTACACCCTGTTTTCTTGTTTTTCTTTTTTCCCACTTCTATTAACTCTTCATCTTCTTCATTTTTATATGTAGACTTCTTACTATTCCAAGGTTCTCCTTTTTGCTGAGATGAGGTGGGCGAATCAGCCCCAACGTTCTGGAATAGAGAGTTAAGGTTAACCTGGGGCGATCTAAACTGGGTCTTTTCTTCAAAGATTACATCTGGAGCTTCAGAGTCCTTTGAACACACTTTATTACATTCCTATTTTGTTTCTTTTAGAATCTCATATTGTGATTCATTTGTGTCTCCAACTCATCGTCTTCAAGAATTTCTTCTATAATTACATTTTCTTCTTCTTGAATCTGTAAAGCTTCAAAGCCAGTGCTTGTTTTAACTTCAAATACATTATCTTCATCCTTTCTGATTTCCTTCTAAGGAATCTCCTTGGAAGGACTAGCTTCCCTTTCATCCCTTGTTATATCTTTTGACTTACTAGGGAATCTAGTTCCTCCTTCCGATCTACCCTCCTCATTTTTGTCTGGTTTCTCTTTCCAGATCTGTTTAACATGATTATTGTCCTTCTGAGCATTCTTTGGGTTACTAGGAAAAGCCTTTTCCCAATGTCCATCTTTCTTACATAAAAATCACACAAAAGGGAGGGATTCAAACTATATGACATGTTCCCACTTACCTAGCTTGGAATTTATTTCGATAGAGCTAGGAAGGTTCATGTTCTGTGAGATATTAACACATATCCTCGCATACACCAGTGTCTTTCGCGTTGCTGTCATAGAATCTATAGCCACAAGCTCCCTGAAGGATTTAGCAATGCCTGAAAACACATCCTCCAACCAAAATTCAAGCGACAAACCAGGGAGCCACACCCAGACCAAAGTAGATTCAAAAAAGGAGTCATTGAGCTCCATTTTTGGAGAGCATTTTCTTAAAGATAAAGAAGACTTCCCAAGCATCCAAGGTCCTCCTCTCAGAGCCATTTCTAAGTCTTCACCATAGGAGAAGGAAAAGACAAAAAAACCCTTGATAGGACTAAAACATCAACCTGTCCTTTCACCCTCCATTTTCTCTTCACAAAAGACCTAACAACTTCAATATTAGGTTTCGGTCCAACAAATTTCCCCAAAAGAGAAAATGCCATAAGAGAAATACTATGATCTATGACCACATTCGGTACAGAAATAGCTAATCCGCCTACCTTTCTATCAGAAATATCTTCCACATAGGGAAAGGTAGACTTACCAGTAGGTTTGTTTGCAAAGAAACTGTTCCAGGATTTAACCACCTTGTCTTCAGCCATCTTTTCCAGCTCTGCGTTCAAGATCTCATGACCCAGCTTTGTAGAATCTTCAATATTTTTAAATTCAAGAGGAGGGTCCCGATTCCATGGGTCCCCATCCTTTCTACCATCCTCATCATCCCCCGTAGATCCCAAAGAGACAAGTTGTCCTTGAGCTGCAGAGGCTGCAAAACCAGAGGAAAAACCAGTCGTGCATTTCCCTCCATTCGTTGTTAAGTAGTTTAGCAAAAAATGGCATTGGGACATGTCAATGTAATGGTTTTTAGTCATCTTAGATGGTTTGGAGGATAAAACTAAGCATGTAAGGCAAAAATGCACTTTTTGGCAAAAGTTGTCAAAGTTGCTTGACAACTTTTTGCAACGTTGAGCAACTTTTTGCATTTTTGAGCAAAGGGTTGGTTAGGAAACTGATGGAGAGTTAGTTAAAATACTTGAGAATGAATGTAATGAGGTTGTTGAATGCTTGGAGTTGATTGGAATACAATTTGAGACCATTTTTGAACTTGTACATTGCATTTTTCAAGAATTAGAGCAGCAATCCGTACCTAATGGATTGATTGCATTGATGTAATTTGTTTATTATTTTGTAAATGTTCTTGTAGTGCTTAGGAAGCAATTTGGTTAGTTTATTTGTAGGTTTGAATTGAGTTTTTAATTTTGCAAGCTCTCGGCCTGAGTAAGGGTTTGAGAGGCCCAAACATGGTTCCAACTTGAAGTCCTTTGATTTCTTCTCAATAGCCCTTGCGACTCAAGCCATGGAACCTTTGTACAGTGTATATAACTTTTATTTTCCTTTGGAGGTCATTGAAAGGCCAATGAGCATCATTTCCTAGGCGAGCTCAGTCATAGCCCGGTTAGGAAATGAATGAGATTATGCAAGTGTTTGCAAGAATGAGTAGGGTTGGAGTTGTAGAGTGTTTGGGATGAACAAGTGATGTGTGGCAGAACATATGTGTGAGTTTTGAGGTGTGGCAGATCAAGGAAGACACCTAACCCTTGGAAAAAGACCAAAACAAGCCCAAAACCACCTAAAATAAGCATTTCTCAAGTTTTGTACCTGTACGGTCAGACTGAGATTCCTAAATTCAGAAATTGGAAAGTAATTCCAAAAGGGTATCCTAATCAACAAATAATTTGTGTGGGTCTTTGGAGAAATTGGCATAAAATCCACAAAAACCGGCTAGGTAGGGCTAATTGGGGCTTTAGGGTTACTAGGCTTAGAAAATAGGAAAAGGAAGGAGTGATGGGGAAAAGAATCAAATCCTCACTCAAAACCAATTGATTGCCCTTGAAAAACATCTCAAACACCTACTACAACCTCTGCAAGCACTTGTTAGGATTTTTAGAGTGTAAGGTTGGATTTACCCTTGTGAATCTCAATCATACTTGAGCAACCAGTGAGCACATCTGGATTGGGAGCACTCTTAGAGAGTTGAGGTGTCTAAATTGGTTAGTAGACCAGATGAATAATGAATGAAGCCCACTAGGATAACACCTGACTGCCCTTAAACAAGGAATTGACTCTCTTTGAGAAGGACTACCCATCATAGTGGTATCAAAGCTTCCAAGATTTGGGAAGAAGCCAGCATATGACAGACACTGAATCAGTAGGAGAGAATAGTTTAAGGATAGTGACCGATGTAGATCTAGAAAAGAAGGTAGAAGACCAAGAAGAAGAAAATAGGCTCCTCAGAGAAAGATTGCTACAACTGGAGAGCAAACTAGATGCAGTTGAAGATAAAACTGAGAAAGTGAAATTCAAGGTCAATGAGGGGAAGGGAAAAAAATTTGTAGAAGAGGATAGGACTCCTGAACCAGACCGTATTCTACCTAAAGAACCTTTCCTTAAAGCAATTAAAGCCTTAGGAGGAAAATCCCTAGAAGGAGTGCCACTTTTTTGTGGAAAAATGGAGCCTGAGGTAGTCTTGGAATGGATAGAGGGATTGGAGAATCACTTTGAATGTGATGGAATCAGTGAAGCACAAAAGGTGAAGGTGGTAAAGTCTAGATTGAGAGGGGAAGCATTGACTTGGTGGAAATTTATTCAAGAAGAGAGGCAAAAAGAGGGCAAGAACCCCATAGCTACTTGGAAGGGCATGTTAGCCAAGTTGAAAGAGGCATACATCCCTAAAGATTATGAAATCCAGTTGCACAAGAGGAGACAAAATTTGGCAAAGAGACTTGGATGTGAGTAGCTATACTAAGGAATTTCAGAAGTTGTGTCTGAGATCCAAGGTAGTAGAGGATGAGAACATCAAGGTACCCGGATACTTAAATGGCTTGAGATGGAATATTCAAGAGGAATTAAGCTTGTTATGCCCCAACACCATGCACAAGTGTTATCAGTTGGCACTAAGAGTGGAAGAAAAGAGCAAGAAGAAACAAGAAAAAAGCAACAGAGGAAGAGGTAGGGGAAGAGATGGCAGAGGTCAGAGAGGTAGTTTTGGTGAAAGAAGCGTAGACCAAAGATCCCAAGGGGAATCCAAGTTGGTTGAGAAAAGTGGGGATTCCAATAGCAAGAGGAGCTGTAGAGGAAGGGGATCTAGAAACTCTAGTAGAGGAAGGTCTAGTGGATCGGGAAGAGGGTCCTATTTTTCCACCATGAAGTGCTACAACTGCCATCAACTTGGACACCCATCCTATAGGTTCCCTAAGAAGTCTTCTTCATCCCAAGGAGGTGAGAGGAGAGTGAATTATGCTCAAGAGGATGTAGCAAAGATGAAAGAATTAGAAGTAAGTTTGGATTCAGAGGTTGGAGAGAACCTCATGATAAGGAGAGTCTTGATCAAAGAACCGATTAAGGAGGAACCTAGCCAAAGGAGATCTTTGTTCAGAATAAAATGTAAGATCATGGGAAAGGTATGTAGAGTGGTGGTGGATTCAGGATCCACAGATAACATATTGTCAGAGGAAGAGGTGAGTAAGCTCAATTTACCAAGAATACCACATAGTGATCCCTATAGAGTTACTTGGCTCAACAAGGGGCAGCATGTTCTTGTAAATGAACAAACTTGGGTTGAGTTCACATTTGAGGTTACAAAGACAAAATTTTATGTGATATCTTGCTCATGGATTCTTGCCACCTACTCCTAGGTAGGCCATGGCAGTTTGACAGAAAGGCAATACATCATGGAGAGAAGAATGCTTATACCTTCCAAAAATATGGAACCACCTACAAAATCTAGTCCATAGGAGACCAAGTAGAGGGAAGATCCAAAGGTCCTAATGTGCTGCTGGTTGGTGAGAAATATTTCATCAACACACTCAAGGAGGGAGAAGGAGTGGGGTTTTCCATTATTGTGAAGCCAAAATAGGACAACAAGGAGAAGAAGGTGAGAATTCCTAAAGAAGTGCAGAAGGTTCTAGATCAGTTTGAGGACATCATTAGTGATGGAACACCAGCCACATTGCCTCCTCAACGTGCCATAACTCATCAAATTGACTTTATACCCAGAGCTTCTTTACCCAATAAGGCAACTTATAAAATCACACCAGATCAAAACAAGGAGATAGCCAAGCAAATACAAGAACTCCTAGATAATGGTCTAATCATGAAGAGCATCAGTCCATGTGCAATACCCATTGTTTTGGCTCCAAAGAAAGGAGGTACTTGGAAACTTTGCACTGACTCTAGAGCCATAAACCAGATTACTATCAGGTACAGATTTCCCATCCCAAGAATTGAAGACTTGATGGATTGTTTGGGAGGTGTTGAATACTTCACTAAGATAGATCTTAAGAGTGGTTACAGTAGTCACATAAATCTGTCCACTTAATTAAATGAATACTTAGTATTTATTTGATTATTTAACCATCAATTAATAATTAATTAAATTAATATTTAATTAATTCATCTTAACCCTCTTCTCCTATTAATTAAATAAATTATTCAATTTATTTGATTTAATTCACTTAACCAAATTCAAACCATTAATTAAATAAATAAATCATATTTATTTAATTAAATCTTCTCTCACATTTAAATAAATTAATATTTATTTAAATCCCCCAAAATCCCACCTCTCACATTTAAATAAATTAACATTTATTTAAATCACCTTTATCCTCTACCCACTTGTATTTTCCTACAAATGCAAGTTGCACAATTATTTTAAATAAATTAACATTTATTTAAATCACCTTTATCCTCCACCCACTTGTATTTTCCTACAAAAGCAAGTTGCACAACTATTTTAAATAAATTATTTATTTAAAATCCTATTTATCCTCACCCACTTGAAACCTTTAATAGTTTCCCTTAAAGTATTCAAACTTGATGGCTTTAAAGTCTTCAAACTTGATGGCTTCCTTCTATAGTCTTCTTAAGACTTTAATGGTTTTCCTTAAAGTCTTCAAGCCTTTAATGGTTTCCCTCAAAGTCTTCAAGCATTTTAATGCTTTATCTTCATTTTTCTCATTTAAATAAATTAATATTTATTTGAATATTTATCCAAATGCAAATTACACCATTTAATTGAAATAAATGATTTTATTTTAATTGAAAATACCAAAATTTCTCCCACTTGCATTTTCCTACAAAATCCACTTGCATGCCTAAACCCCTTCTAGAATTTTCTAATCACTTCTAAATAACCTAACCCCTTCTCTAAACTTTGTCACATTCCTAAGCAAAAGGGAAGTCACTTCTCAAACCCTCAAAGTCTTTGATAACCATTAAAGGCTTTCAACCTTCAACCACTAAATGGCTCAAAGTCTTTGATAACCATTAAAGGCTTTCAACCTTCAACCACTAAATGGCTCAAAGTCTTTGATAACCATTGAAGGCTTTCAACCTTCAACCACTTAATCCCCAAAGTCTCCAATAACCATTAATGGTTACCTCAAACCCTCCCACATGGTTAAAACATTTGTTTTGACTCAACCTCTACCCAACCCAAAGGTCTCATCAGGCCATTAATGCTTTGACCATGATTATCTCTTAAACATTTGCACAAAGGTTTATCCTGGGATTAACTCTTAATCCAGTGGGTAATCTTAATTTGGACTTGACCCTTAGCCTCTAGATAACCATGAGGTCTTCTCAGGCCTTTAATGCCTCCAACCTCTTCTCTCAACCCAATCCTATGTTGACACTTGTCACCATTTTATTGGTGCCAATTGTGCACATGGATCCCCAACTTTCAAACTTGGCCCTTGATTAAACCATTCAATCTTAACCCTTCATTTCCCCATTTCTTCTATAAATAGAACCCTTCTCCTCAAGCAAAAAAGAGAAGCATTAGAGTATTGTTGTTATACTGGCATTAGCATAGAGCTTTCTCATAGCATCACTATCTACACTTGCATAGCATTTGCTTATCATATTCAACCATCTTGAATCTCCATATGGCATCCATGGCTAGTGCTAAAAGTTGAGAGCTACACTCATTTGGGACTTGGAGAGGAGAGGAACAAGGGAGGAGCAACTATGAGCATCTTGATTAGCTATTTTATTCTATGTTTATATGTTTTCTATTTCATGCTTAATATCTCTCTTGATATGCCTATTTAGGATAATCTTTTGTTGCTAACACTAATGTTTGTTTCTTGTGCTCTTGTGTGTGTTGCCATCAAACAGATTTTCTAATCCTTTTTGCAGAGCATCAGTTACCACCAAATCAGAATAAAGGAGGGTGATGAATGGAAGACAGCCTTCAAGACTACATAAGGACTCTATGAATGGCTTGTTATGCCATTTGGACTCACAAATGCCCCTAGCACATTCATGAAACTCATGAATGAAGTACTCAAGGACTACATTAATAAATTTATTGTTGTTTACTTAGATGACATCTTAATTTTTAGCAAGTTTAAAGATGATCATCTTAAGCATATAAAAATTGTCTTGAGTAAACTATGTGATAAACAACTAACCATCAATTTAGAGAAATGTGAGTTTATGAAACAAGAATTGTTGTATCTTGGGTTTGTATTCTCAAGAGGTGATTTGAAGATGGATACCTCTAAGGTGGAAGCCATAATCAGTTGGCCCACACCTAGGACAGCAAGTGAAGTGAGAAGTTTCCATGGCTTGGCTCAGTTTTATAGAAAGTTCATCAGAGGGTTTAGTGAAATATGTGCACCCATGCTTGAGACGATCAAGGGAGGTGTGAGAACCAAGTTTGTATGGACAAAGGAAGCACAAAGAGGTTTTGATCTCCTAAAGAAAAAGGTGGCGACTCAACCAGTACTTATCCTACCAAGCTTTGACAAACTCTTCACAATTGAATGTGATGCAAGTAGCATAGCAGTTGGAGCAGTTTTGAGTCAAGACAATACATCGGTTGCCTTCTTCAGTGAGAAACTCAATGATGCAAAGAAAAGGTATTCCTCCTATGATTTGGAATTGTATGCACTTTTCCAATCACTTAGGAAATGGAGGCATTATTTTCTACCTAAGGAATTTGTGGTTTACACTGATAATCAAGTTCTTAGCTTTCTTAATTCACAAGAAAAGTTAAACCATAGGCATATTAAATGGGTAGAGTATTTGCAGTCATATACCTTTACCATCAAACACAAGAAAGGAAAATGTAATAAGGTAGTTGATGCATTGAGTAGGAGGTTACTAACAGTGCAAGAAGTGCAACTCAAAAGCATTAGACTAGATAGCTTCAAGAATTTGTATGAAGCAGATGAAGATTTTGTTATTGCCTACAAGCTTTTCCAAGGGTTTGGAAACCATTTTCACATTGAATATGCATATTACACCTTGCAAGATGGCCTTTTGTTCAAAGGAGGACAACTATGTGTGCCTAAAGGGTCTATGAGGGAAAACTTGATGCAAGAAAAGCATAATGGATGCTTGAGTGGACTTTTTGGTTTGAACAAGACTTTGGAACTTGTCCAAAGATTCTACTTTTGGCCTAAAATGCAAAGAGATATCAGAAGATATGTGGAGCAATGTGTGGTTTTCCAAATATCTAAGGGCACATCTTCCAATGCTGGTCTTTATCAACCTTTACCTATTCCCAACCGGCCATGGGAGTGTGTAATTATGGACTTTGTGGTTGGTTTGCCTAAAACCAACTCAGGTTTTGATAGCATCTATGTTGTGGTAGATAGGTTTAGTAAGATGGCTCATTTTATTCCATGCAAGGTCACTCATGATGCCAGCCACATTGCTCACTTGTTTTTCAAAGAGATTATTAGGATTCATGGTTTACCTATCAACATTGTGTCAGATAGGGATGCAAAGTTTATTGGTCATTTTTGGAAGACTTTGTGGCAAAGATTAGGTACTAATTTGTCTTTTAGTTCAGCCTACCATCCCCAAATGGATGGTCAAACTAAGGTGGTCAATAGAACACTTGGGAATCTACTTAGATGCCTAACAAAAGAGTATGGTCAAGCTTGGGATCAGATCATCCATCAAGTTGAGTTTGCTTACAATGATAGTGTGAATAGGTCCACCGATAAAAGTCCTTTTGAGGTGGTGTATGGCATTCATCCTAGAGGTTTTTTGGAGCTTGGAGATATGGGAAAGATAAGACAGCAGAGTGGACATGCCTTGGACATGGCCCAATCAATGCAAGAGGTTCGTGAGCAGGTTAGGACAATCCTATTGGACACTACTCAAAAGATCAAAGACAAGGTGGATGAGAAAAGGAAAGATATCCAATTTGTTGTTGGTGATATGGTGATGGTTCATTTGAACAAGGTAAGACTTCAGAAAGGTTTCCCTAGTAAGCTTCAGATGAGGAGGATAGGTCCTTGCAAAGTTTTGGCCAAGTATGGCAGCAATGCATACAAGGTAGACTTACACGGTGATATGGCTTTGTCACCCATTTTCAATGTGGTAGATTTGGTGCAGTATAAGGGCACACTTCCAATAGAAGATAGCAGAGTTTTAGAGGTCTCTCAAGCACTTTTAGACCTGCCCTTACCAGCTGCACCCATTCCCCAAGCCGAGAAGGTGTTAGATTCTAGAATTTTGAAGCAAACAAGGCATACCACCTACATGGAGTACTTGGTCAAGTGGAAGAACCTTCCAGCATCAAAGGCTACTTGGATACCTAAGGCAGACTTCTCTAAGCATGGAGTTCCATTTTCTTTGTTGCCTCAAGGAGTCACTTGACTTCTTTTCTTTGGGGGAGTATGGTGCAGGAGCACCTAGTTTTGAGTCCAGATTCTTCATTTTGGTGTGTTTGTTCATAGTTTGGTTTGGAGTGGTGAATAAGATTCTTCTCTTAGGTCTTCATATGTTTTTGTAATGCTTTGGAAGGTTGAACATCCTTAGGATAGTGCATTTGCTCAATTTTGGCTTGTGAGCCCCTATAAGCCTAAAATGGCAAAATCTTGCATTTTGATGAAAAATGCCTTGAATAGACTTGTTTGGAATTGGGAAATGTCAATGTAATGGTTTTTAGTCATCTTAGATGGTTTGGAGGAGAAAACTAAGCATGTAAGGCAAAAATGCACTTTTTGGCAAAAGTTGTCAAAGTTGCTTGACAACTTCTTGCAACGTTGAGCAACTTTTTGCATTTTTGAGAAAAGGGTTGGTTAGGAAAATGATGGAGAGTTAGTTAGGACAAAAATGGCATATAAAATCCTTGAGAATGAATGTAATGAGGTTGGTGAATGCCTCGAGTTGATTGGAATACAATTTGAGACCATTTTTGAAGTTGTACATTGCATTTTTCAAGAATTAGAGCAACAATCAATACCTAATGGATTGATTGCATTGATGTAATTTTTTTATTGTTTTGTAAATGTTCTTGTAGTTATCAGGAAGCAATTTGGTTATTTTATTTGCAGGTTTGAATTGAGTTTTCAATTTTGCAAGCTCTCAGCCTAAGTAAGGGTTTGAGAGGCCCAAACATGGTTCCAGCTTGAAGTCCTTTGATTTCTTCTCAATAGCCCTTGGGCCTTGAGCCATGGAACCTTTGTACATTGTATATATCTTTTATTTTCCTTTGGAGGTCATTGAAAGGCCAATGAGCATCATTTCCTAGGTGAGCTCAGTCATAGCTTGGTTAGGAAATGAATGAGATTATGCAAGTGTTCATAGGAATGAGCAGGGTTGGAGTTGCAGAGTGTTTGGGATGAACAATTGATGTGTGTCAGAACATATGTGTGAGTTTGGAGGTGTGGCAGATCAAGGAAGACACCTAACCCTTGGAAAAAGACCAAAACAAGCCCAAAACCACCTAAAAGAAGCATTTCTCAAGTTCCGTACCTGTACGGTCAGACTGAGATTCCTAAATTCATAAATTGGAAAGTACTTTGAAAAGGGTATCCTGACTAGCAAATATTTTGTGTGGGCCTTTGGGGAAAAGAATCAAATACTCACTCAAAACCAATTGATTGCCCTTGAAAAACATCTCAAACACCTACTACAAGCTCTGCAAGCACTTGTTAGGAGTTTTAGAGTGTAAGGTTGGATTTACCCTTGTGAATCTCAACCATGCTTGAGCAACTAGTGAGCACATCTGGATTCAGAACACTGTTAGAGAGTTAAGGTCTCTAAATTGGTTAGTAGACCAGATGAACAATGAATGAAGCCTACTAGGATAACACCTGACTTCCCTTAAACAAGGAATTAACTCTCTCTGAGAAGGACTCCCCATCATCAACCTAGCCTTCCTAAGACACCTTTGCCGGCAAAAAAGCGACCTAGTGATTATGATCTTATCGAGCAACTTAAAGTTACTCCTGCTAACATCTCACTATGGGATTTGCTTCAAACTACTCTGGTATATCAAGGTATGCTACAGGAAGCTTTGCAAAAGATCTTGCTTCCTTCTTCTGTGAGACTGGCAGATGTGAATGCATTGATGGATTATATTCACGTGGATTCACCGAATATTACTTTCTATCTACATGAACTTATGCCTCCCGAAGTAATAAATCTAGCGAATCCTCTTATGATAATTTTTCATGTAAATGGAATTGGTATTAGACAAACACTTATCGATACAAGCTCTGCATTGAATTTTTGTGGTTTAGATTTTCTACCAAAAATCAAGGTGGACCCAAACTCCTTGGCAGTTTCCTCCTTGTTTATCTGAGGATTTGATAACGGTGGTAAAACTGCTATAGGGACCGTCATGTTATCATTGAAGGTTGGGCTTGTCACTATCCTAGTGCTTGTACATGTGACGCTAGGTCCTTTATCATATAATCTCCTTCTAGGCAAACCATGGCTTCATGCTTTGGGAGTTGTTTCATCTACACTTCGTGGATCAATGAAGTTTGTAGCCAATAATCAAGTTGTCATAGTTAAGGATGACCTTAAATCTATGCATTTATGTCAAATAGAAGAAGTTTGCCAAGCCTCGGTTGCACCCTCATTTCAGAATTATGTACCTACTTTCTCTTCTTCAGTGACAACTTCTACCTCTATCTCATCCCCTGGGAAGGAAGAACAAAAGAAGGAATAAGTCACTAGAATGCAAAATGTTGTGAAGGAGAAATCACCTAAGGAACAACACTCTTTGAAATAAAAATCCCTGAAGGAAGATTCCCCTGAAGTACAAACACTGGAGTCTACTTATATCAAGTCTTCTCTAGTTAAGTCACCTTCTTCATCAAAAACGAATGCATTCTTAGGTTGCGATTGGGGTTCTTTATATTTTACCGACTCCCATGTTGGTGAATACAAGGTTGACCCTATCCATCTAATTATCCCAAGATCTCATTCACCTTGGCCACAAAAGACAATTATGCGTCCATAAAGCCAGGTGATACTTACCACGTTGATCACCTTTTCTATACAAAACCATCATCATTCAAAGAACTACATGATATTTATGGTCCTGTATATAAGCTTGTGTCTCAACTTGGCTATGGAAAAGGTTGTGGACCTAATGAACAAGGCATTCGAATTCCTTTGGAAGACAAACCTCGTCACCACAACGCATGACTAGGATACTGTCATATGGATTGAAAGGAAAAACTATGGTTAACCGTTAACATGATTTTGGTCGATCCTCTTCCTCTTGAGCTCATTCATCTGGAACAAATTGATAGTATTGTGTCACTTACTTTTTCCTTTGGAAGAATTATTGAAGGAATTTCTAGGCGCGTACAATGAGTTTCCCTCTTATCATCACAAACGTCGATTCCCTTACTGTTTGAATACCCAAGCTATTTTGGGGAATCTATTGTGCAAGGGGTACCTCTATCCCTCAATAAAGAACAAATATCTACATCTCATCTAGAAGACCGTAGTGCACTCCTTAATGGAGAAACTACTCATGTCATTATGAGTAATATGACTCCTAACAAAGCTATCAAAGCTGGGTAATGTCTATCTTCTAAATAATTTAAACAATTTTTCAATCTTTTACATCAATTCCCTGGCATATTTGCTTGGTCTTATGAAGAAATTCCCAACAATTATGAGTCAATAGTTGTACATAACATTGTGTTTAGTCTTGATGCTAAGTCGATGAAGCAAAAGATTCAAAAGATGAATCCCAAGGTGGCATTATTAGTCAAGACCGAGATAGACAAGCTCTTAAAAGTTGGCTTTATCTGTCCCATCAACTATTCAACTTAGATCTTGAACATTGTCTTGGTAAGTAAGCCTGATGGATGAATCTGTATCTGTATTGAATTTCAAGATGTGAATAAAGCCTCCCTCAAGGATGACTTTGCACTCCCAAACATTGACATGATCGTGGATTCAACCACGGGTTATGCTTTACTCTCTTTCATGGATAGCTTCTCGAGTTACAATCAAATTCGTATTAATCCATAAGATCAATATAAGATTGCATTTACAACTCCCTAGGGGACTTTTTGCTATGTAGCCATGCCCTTTGGGTTGAAAAATGCAGGAACAACCTATCAACGAGCGATGACCTTGATATTCCTTGATTTCATCCATAATATATTAGAAGATTATGCTGATGATATCTTGGTAAATTCCATAGCTCGTCAAAAGCACATTGAAAACCTTCATCTGGTCTTTGAAAGGCTTCGACTATATAAGATGAGACCGAATCCCCTCAAGTTTGTTTTTAGTGTTGATGCCAGAAAACTTCTAGGATTTATTGTCTATCACAGAGGGATCAAAATAGACACAAATAAAATCAATGTGATTGTAAACATGCCTCCACCCAAGAATATCTCTTAGCTTCATAGTTTGCAAGGGAAGATTCAAGCCATTCACAGATTTGTGGCGTAACTGGCTGATCGTACCCTTCCTTTCACATGGTTGTTGAAGAAAGATGCTCATTTCAAGTGGAATGAGGAATGCCAGGAGGCTTTCAATTCCATCAAATATTATCTGGCTAATCCTCCCATTCTAATGTCGACTGTCTAATAGACCTTTCTTCCTATACATTTCTGCCTCGTCTCATGCTCTAATAGCTTTGTTAGCCCAACGTGATGATGAAGGTCAGGAAAGAGAAGTCTATTACATTAGTCACACCTTGATAGAGTAAGAAACTTGATATTTTGTTGTTGAAAAACAATGCTTAGCTCTTGTCTTTGCAACCCGAAAGCTAAGGTATTACATCCTTCATGCAAAAACATAGGCTATCGCTAAGAATGATATCCTCAAACACCTCTTTGCCAAATCTGATCTTTCAGGAAGGTTGGCCAAGTGGGTGATGCTACTCTCTGAGTTTGACTTGAGGTTCAAAACTTAGAAGTCGATTAAAAGGTAGGTCATCGCCGATCAGTTGGCCAATGCCCCTTCAGAAAAATCTTTTCCTAGCTTGGGACTTTTTCCTGATGAGGATGTGTTAGTTATCGATCATGATCCTATATGGGACATGTATTTCGATGGATTGAGATGCTAGACTGGCTTAGGAGTAGGTGTGGTCTTAGTTTCACCTTAAGGAAATCTAGTCCCTCTTTCATTCCATTTAGAATGTCATTATACCAACAACATCGTTGAGTACAAAGCCTTGATTGTAGGACTACATGTCACGATTGCCATTGGTGTGAAAAACATTTGCATCCATGGAGATTCAGAGCTCATCATAAATCAGGTTACAGGTGACTATCATGTTAAGTAGCTGAAACTATCTCAGTACAAGGATTTAGTATTAACTATACTGAAGAATTTTGCTACTTACATGATTGACAGTATTTCACAGAGAGAAAACCATCATGTGGATGCAATGGCAAGTGATGCTTCTCTTGTAGGCCTAGATTTTGGTCAGGATGAATATCTCTTTGTGGTGCAAGTCCCCCACTCTCTGACTTTATTTGATCAAACCCAATTAGATAGCCTCATGAGTGCACATATCAATTCAAGAGAATGGTTCACACACATCTTTAATTATTTAAAGACCAAAAGCTTCCTTGATGATGCCAGTAAAAGCTTGCATGTGTGAATTCAGAAGCTAGTCGCTCGATATATTCTTTTATTTAATATTCTTTATAGAAGATCATATAATGATCTTCTTTTGCGTTGTTTGACAAAATCTGAAATCCCCCTTGCCCTTTAGGAGGCCCATTCTGGATCTAGAGGTGGGCATTTCAGAGGAAAATATCTAATACATAAATTGATTCACATGGGATATTATTAGGAAACAATGGAACAAGATTCCTTTTCCTTTGTTAAGAAGTGTTCCCAATGTCAACAACATAGTAACTTGATTCGAGCTCTCACACAGGAGCTTCAAGCTCAAGTTTCTCCATGGCCTTTTCAGAAATGGGGGTTAGATATCGTCGGCAAGATATCTCCCCCTTCATCTAAGGGCCATGTTTTCATCATCACTACTACAGATTATTTCACAAAGTGGGTCGAAGCCATACTGCTAAGATTGACCACTGCTAATATGGTTTACAGTTTTATTATGAATAACATTATCTCTTGCTTCGGCCTACCTACTACCCTTGTTTCTGATAATGGTATGCCATTTAAGAACAAAGAGGCTAAGCAATTCCTCGAGAAGTTCCATATCCAGCATCGCTTCTCTACACTTTTTATCCTCAATCTAATGGTCAAGCAGAAGCATCTAACAAAACTATTGAATGGATCTTACATAAGACCATTACCAAACATGACAAGGATTGGAATGTTTAATTAGTATATGCATTGTGGGCCTATCGCACGAGTGTTCACATGGCCACTGGAACAACACCCTACAATCTCGTGTATGGTGTTGATCCTATCATGCCCTTGAGTTGGAGATTCCATCGTCATGCATCTCCCTAAAAGGGGTTATCAATGACGACTCTTATCATACTCTTCGTCTAAAATATTTTGAGTTGTTAGATGAGTGTCATTTCAAGGCCCTGCAACACCTTCAAGCTTATCAAAAGTCTTTATCTAGACAGTATAACCAAAGTGTGCTACCCAAACCTTTAAGGTAGGTGACTTGGTTCTTTATGAGAATCAGAGAAATGTCAATGTGCCACCTGATCAAAGAGGGAAGTTCAGCCCAAATTGGTTAGGTCCATACATCCTCACTTCTATTTACGATTTGGGTGCCTATGGTTTATCCTACATGGATGTTACTCCTCTCAAAGAACCCATCAATGCAACACACCTATGTAAGTACTATGCATAGAAGATGAGTTGTATGTGTCATGTGTGTGATACCTAGATTTCTACAGTGGTCACATCATAATGTATATACCTTCATTAACATGACAATCATTTCCGTGTTATGCAATGACTATGTATTTTAATATCCATGTATGTGTGTGTGCGCATGAGCATGTGTTCTATTTATGACTCATCATATCTACATGAATGTCATCATAAAACTTAATCATGCATATATATAGCAATATGTAAATTAAATCATGATGTGCAACTAATCTAAACCATCCATCACATGAACACACATAAGGAACATTTAAAGAAACATGAGCATTCATCCATTTTTACACAGGAAAAGACCAAAATGGTGAATCTCATATATATATATGTGTGTGTGTGTGTGTGTGTGTGTGTGTGAATGTACAGTGTTAATACCTATATACATGCATCACATCACTACAAAAACATGCGATGTTGTCATATGTGTCTCTGAAATACATAGATACATTAGTATATATATCAAAATAATGTTGTATATGTCCTAGATCAAAAATGCCTCATGACCCCTCTAGTGGGTGGGTCCCTAAGGTTGCTGGTGTTGGGGGATCCTAATCTCGGTGAGGGGGTTGTCTTATAGAGGTGGACTATGATCTCGAGGCAGTGGTGCTTCGTGATTGCATGCCCCTCAACTCCCCTGGTAGCTCTTCTAAAATCTCTCATTGTACCATCAGCTCCTCTTGAACAACTGCCTCTCGTTGATGGGCCACATCTAAGTCTACCATTAGCTGATGCACTCGAGGGTGGTTGAGGTTACCCGCAATGCCATATTGAGTGGCATCTACCTATCAGCAGAGGTCATCGACCTAGCTCTACAAAGCATCACATTCCCTCTTAGTACTCTCAGCTCACGTCACTACCTGGTCTCTCTCTCTCAGGACAATACAAACCTCCAGCAAGGCCTGATCCCGCTGCCCCGTCATAGTGGCTAGTTGTACTGCTCCCTGTACTAGATCTACCTGCCCTCCTCATATGTTATGCATAGCTGTGCTATAGGCTCGAATAGCTAGACGTTTCTCCTTATAGTCTGGAGGGGCCGATAGGTATCTAGCATAGGACCTCGAGTCTGTATAGCAGGGACGATCTCCGCGAGTGCCTGATAAATGAAGCTCAGCCACTCAACGACTCCCTTTGCAAAAACAAAACATTTCTTTATCAGTATCTATAGAATCAAAATCTCTACATCTATAAGTGCATAAACATATGAACGAGAAAGAATAAAGTCCATCAACTGAAATCAAAGCATGTACCATGATTGCCCCTCTGCCAGTCTGGATCTCATAGAGGCACCCTGCTGGTGGATCATGTTATGCCCTATATATCTAGTCCCATCATTTTCATTCCCATGAAAATACGGGTCCCCCTTTTTGTCTTTTTCTATTAGTTTTCCCTTTGCTTTTTGGCTTTTGTTTTGATCACCTCAGGAGCTCGGGTTTTTGAGTTGCCGGGGTGGGTTTTTTCTTGTTTGCTTTTCTTTGTTCGGGAATCCGAGTCCCTGGGTTCCCAAGTTTATTTTTGTTTTTGTTTTTTTGTTTGTCTAGCACCAGAGGTTCAGGTTTCCAAAGTTTTGGGTCGTTTGTCTATTTCCTTATTCAGAAATTCGGGTTCCCAAACTTTCAAGTTCGCTTTGTGTCGGTTTGGAGCATCCCTTTGGAACTTCGGGTTCCCGAATTCCCGAAGTGTTTGTTCGTCTTTTGTTTTTTGCCTCGAAAGTTTGGATTCCCGAACTCCAAAGTTGTTCTTCTGTTCTGTTCTTCAAAAACCTGGGTTCTCGAGCTTCCAAGCTCATTACCTGTGTTGCATTTCGGAAACCCAGGTTCCCAAGTTCCCAAGGTGAAATTAATGCGGTGTTGGATTGGGGTATAAATAGGATTGGAGGTCATTTTGAAGCTCATTTGTACACTCACTCTTGCGAATCCAGAGCTCCGACCTCACGATCTCGAAGTCTCGTGTACCTGATCCGACACCATCTTCACTTTTTGTGCCAGGTAGGTGCGCTTCCCACCTCCTTTGTATGAATTTTTGTGCGTCTTAGGTTAGATTTTGTTTGGTTTAGTTTAGATTTCTTGTTTTTGCTTGTCTTGTGTGTTTTTTTTGTTTGTTTTTTTTGCCCTGACCTCGGAAACTCAGGTTCCCAAAATTCCAGGTTGTATTTTTTTTCTTGTTGTCTTATCATTTCGGAAACTCAGGTTCCCGAGTTCCCGAAATGATATTCTTTCCTTGGTTGTTTTTCTTTTTTCTCCAATTTCAGAAACATGGGTTCCCAATTTCCTGAAATTGGGGTCGTTGATTTATTTCCATCACTTCAGAAACCCGGTTTCCCGAGTTCCCAAAATGATGGTTTTTGATGGATTTTGGTCTTTATTTAAACTACTTCGGAAACCTGGGTTCCCGAGTTCCTGAATTAGCTTCTCTTTGCATGTTTGTTCAGTTCAGAACCCCATAGTCCTGGGGTCCCAAACCTTCTTTTCTGCTTCATCTTTGTAGTTTGTCGAGACTTCGGTTCTCCGAAGTTCCGCTGTAGTGTCCACCCTTGTTTGACCTATTTTGACTAGAGTTGACTTTTATATTATGCTTGATAGACTTATCTAGACTATATTTGATGATTTGGATGATGATTACTCATGTGCTTTAGTAACTTATTATTGATGTTAGACACTATTGGACCTATTCTAACTTGATGATCTATATGGATGTTGGTACTATCATGATTGATCATGTGATTTGATGATATATATATTCGATGGATTTTATATGCTCACTATGTGGTGGATTATTGATAGATTATATTTATCATGGTTTTGATGATGATTATGATTACGCTAACCCTACTTCATGATTATATTTGATGAGATGTTTATGAGATGTGTTTGACTATTGTTTGATTGTCTTCATGATAGAGACGATTCCACATCACTCATTGTGAGCAGGATGTGTCGTCACGATTCTCTATCACTTGCTTGTTTTATATATGTATATGTATATGTGGTATTGTCGTTTTGTGGTTGCAGGACTTTGCAAGTACCAGACATCAACTCCACTTGGCTTCACGGGCCTGAGCTTGTCTTTAGTTCTGATGGCTTATGTGGTTCGAAGATTGCATGAGTTCCCCTCACATACTCTAGGTCTAAGTTGTTCACCGTGAGTAGTCAACGTCTTGGGATAATTCGCCATGTCAGTTAGTATGCTTGGTCTTCTTGGTATTGTGAGTTCGGTTTATGTCGGTCGATTTACTTGATTATGTTAGAGTAATTATATGGCTCCTAGTGTCTAATTTTATATTTAGTAATGTTTATTTTAATGTATTTAATTTATTAGTTTTGAATATTTAATTATTTGGCATTTATATTTATTTGATAATTAATGTTTATTGATTTTATGATTATTTAATATTTGATAAGCTTTATTGTTGTTTAATATTTATTTTATATTTGTGATTTAACCTTTAATGGTATTTGATTGTTTAATTACTTATTTGATTTTCTATGGTTTAGTATTTATTTGATATCTTATATTTATTTGGTTCTTTATTTTATTTTATTAGCTTTTGGTTTATTTAATTTTAATCCCCATTTGGATTATTTACTTATAGCTTATGTTTATTTAATAGTTTGACTTTTATTTCCTAAGTGGGGTGTATGAACACATTAAATTAAATAATAATAAAACATTCCCACTTAGCTGGATAAGTACATTTTATATTTACTATACCTACCCTTACTCTCATTGGCTAAATTCGGAATGGGAGAATAAATTATATTATATGGTGGGTTGGTAAAATATATTCTAAAATAAAATATTTTGATTGGTCGAGATTGAAGCTAGGGTTTTTGGTTATTTTTGCTTTTTATTTTCATTCCCGTGATGGTTTTCGGGTTGGCTATTCTTTGGAAATTTTTCCAACAAGCATTCTTCCCTGGTTTTGGATTTCTTTTACTCTTGGTTTTGGTTGGAGCTTGGTTATATTTTGGTTTGGCTTTGTGAGAACTCTTCTTCAGCTTCATTCCATCACTTCAGGTTGCAAGTTGGAGTTCTTTTACTTTTGCATTTTTATTGTAATGGTTTCGTTGTGTATGCATTGTGTCTGCAAGTGTTTTGGGCTTGGGTTGAAATATTATGTTATTCTATAGTTTTAATATTGTTGGAGATTAATATCTGGGGAAGAAACTTTATGTTATAAGAGTTTTCATATAGTTGTTGGAGAAATATATTTGGTTTTCCTGTGCATGTCATCTCTTGGCTCTGTGAAATTCTTGTGAAAATCTCTGGTTGATGAATCTTTTGTTGTATGGGAGTTGAATGGATATTTTTCCCCTTGAGAGTCTTTTGGTCTGAAAGTGGTTGGATTTAGTTTCATTGGTTTGTCTGTGAGTTTTGAAAGGTTCCATATGTATTTTGCTGTGAAGAAATTTTGGTTGGATCTTGAATTATAGTTTGAATTTATTTACCTTGTTTATACCTATGTATTCCTTGTTTCTGGGCATCTCTATTCATGTTTTTTTTGAGCCCCTTTGTTTAAGTTTGGAATTTATTTTTCTGTCGTAAGTTTTCTGAGTTTTCTATGTGTAATATGTAAATGCGTTGTTTCAATGAAAGCATTGTTTAAATATGTAAATGTGTTGTTCTGCACAGCATAAGCGTTGTCTCAGAAGGCGTAAGCACGAATCTGGGAATGCATGTGTTGTCTTAGAAGATGTATGTGCGATTCTGGAAATGTTTGCGCTATCCTATGAGATGAAAGTGTTGTTCTATCTAACAAAAGTGTTGTTCTATGGGATAAAAGCACTAAACTGTCTGTGTTCTGTGTTATTCTTAGTTTTGGTCATTTTTGAGGTATTGTCCCAAGTTGATTTTTGTACCAGAGGCTTTATTTGGGGTTTTCTAATATTTTCCAATACTGGGTTTGATCAGTTTTGATGTATTTCGATGGTTTAAGTCTATTTATTTCTCTATGCCATTGTGGATGTTATGGATCCTCTTCCATGTTGATAAGCCATGACTATTTGAGATGATTATAAAACTATTTTGGACCATCAAGTGAGTTGGCCTTGTTGTGATGTTATCTTTTATTTGATGGCTTGATATGCCCTTGTTATTGGTGGCCAAGAGGCTCATTTTATTATCTTTGATGTTGTTGTAGCCTTTCATATGTTGTGAGAGTATGTGTGGAAGTTATTGGTTGCATTGAATGCTATTTTCATGTGTTTATTCTGGTTAGAGCCTCTTGTGATTTATTGTTGGGTCATGTTAGGGGGAGTGGGCTTCCTTGTTATGATCGGGGTCCCGAGAGATAGGCTTGGATGAGGTTCCTTGTAAGGATGCATGAGGTCTAGACCACCAGGGAACATTGGAGTTTACCATGATTTGTAAATAAGTGATAACCTAATAATTGATGGGTTGGGTAGCTAGATTAATTAATAAAGATGATAAATTAATTTGAGCCTCATGACTTAGTCCTAGGGAGGATATTTTAGGATAAGAATGAGAAGGTCGTGAAGATGGTAAGCTAATCCCCCTTGGTCTCTCATAGGTTGAGATGGCTCCACATGTCCATCAGGATAGTGCCTTATGTCATTTTGTTTTGAGGATGGCATGTGATGACACTCCTCTCCTACATGTGTTCCCCTTTATGATTTATGATTATGCTTATTGGATGCATTTATGTCTTGATGAGATTTATGCCTCTGAGATTTTATTCTTGTTGTATTGTGTGAGTTCTTGCATGAGAGTCCTTGAGTGGTTAGTCTCTTTGGTTAGAGTGCCAACTTAGGTTTAGAGTTTGTGTTGGGACCTTGTGTCATCTCTTAGCATGAGGGGTGGTTCCTTTGGTTCCACATGGTTGGTTGGTTGGTGCTTTTAGTCATTGGGATGTTCTCTTGGATTCTTCTTGTGTGGATGTTGATTCTTCTTCATGATGGACTATGGATGTACCTTGTAGCATATTTATGTAATGAATAAGATGGAATGCATATAATGTAATATTTTTGTATATAGTAGATGGATTCTTGTAGTAGAAAGAGCTATTCTCATGATGTATTTAATGTACTTGTATTTGTAAGATGAATTATAGTTGGAATTAGAATTAAGACATATTTGTAATTGTACTATTGTAGAGATGTGGTCTTATGAATCATAGATATAAGTGGATTATAGTTGGAAAAGAATGAATTTGCATTATGGTTCAGTTGTATTATCTCATGGAATGTTTAGAAGCAAGTTAGAATGTAAGATAATCTTGAAAGAGGAACATTCGTAGATTAATAAATGAATATGTTGGAAGGTGTTAATTAGATCTAGTGAAGATGGATGATTCATATAGATGCATTGGTAGAAAGGAAATTATACATATCATGAGGAATAAATAATGTTGTAGGTTGCATATCTCATGGTTAGAGAATTAGAACATGATGCATTAAATGAAGATGAAATATACCTATCATGTGTGTAGTATGTATGTTATTATGGTGATGAATTAAGTAATGATGTTGAAGTACCCTAGGGAAAGGTTAATGATGTTACGATATTTCCACATGCGTTAATTGAAGAAATGAGAAATGATGTATGTTCATATTGGTTAAATGGTTAATGAATGTAAATAGATGGAGATATTATGTGTTGCATTAGTTGCTATTAAATGTTAATTAAGAAAAAAATTATCTTCATTTGCATGTTATTATTTACTTTCTCTAGGGTATTTTGGCGGGCATTACATCCATGTTGCGTGTTAGGGTCCCACCCTGAAACTTCAGAGCCTCAGAGTCCTGGTTTTTTTTTCTTTGTCAGTAGTTTAACCACTTCGGAAACCGAGGTTCCCAAGTTCCTGAAGTGGTTCCGTTTTGTGTTGTTGGTGAGTTTGGTGTTTTGGGTTCTCGAGATTCCAAAGTTGCTAGTTCTAGTTAGTTGTCAAAACTTGGGACCTCGAGTTCGCGAACTCCCAGGTTTTCTATGTAGTTTTTCTTTTTTTTCACCTCGAGATCCCGGAGTCTCGAACTCGGTTTCTTTTGCAGTGTTGTTTCTTTGGGTAGTGTTTGATGCTTGTTTGGTTGGTTTTGTAGGTTTAGTTGTGTTAATGGAATCTTCCCGAAAGACTAAGGATCTCGAGAAGCTGTCGATCACAATGAAGTACCAATATCAAGGGCGAACATACACCTCAAAGATGGAAGATGTGATTCAGTGGGTAACAGACACATAGATCGAGCATATTGAGCTCGAAGATATTGAAAACCAATTGGAGAAGCCTAGACTAAGTGTAGAATACAGGAGGATTTAAAAGATCTGACCTGGTAGAGGCAACCGTCTTCCCACAATCGGTGTAGGCGCCTGAGTTTATCATACAAGTGGCACAATTCTACAACCCTGACACTAGGCAATGTGTCAACGCGGATGGAAAATCGGTTATTGATTTTTCCCCAGATATGTTGGCCCTAGTCTTTCAGATTCCCACCAGGAAGGAAGTACTAGTTGAGGGAGAGGAAGATGGAGAAAGGGAATGGAACCAAAACATGAGCCAATGTAAAAAGAGAATGAATGAAGAATGGCTCGAGGAAGAAAGGAAAACAAGCTTAAAGGCAAATGAGGTTTTGAGGTAGGATTTTAAGGAACCACAAAGAGATTTGATAATAATGCTTAGCAAGGCTTTTGGAAAACCTGTCTGTCGACACTTTCAGCCCTGGATGTTCTCATTCATGCTAACAATTTTGGACGGGCGGCAATACTACGACTGGCTCAAATTTTGTCAGATAATATAAGAGACTAGCTCAAGGAAGTACACAACACAAATAAATTTTTCTTCACATATTATGTTGTTTGGGTGGTAGCCAAATCTGGTCAATTTCTAGGGCTGCAAACTGAGGGCACATTGGGAGAAGAAGAAGGACAAAATGTTGTGTGGGAATACTACACCCAGTTGCCACTAAAAGAGTCTCGGTTGTATTATAAGAGAATAAATGATGCATTTTTGTTCCCAATCATTATAAGACTAATAGGTGACACTAGATTCAGACTAAGCAAGGAAGCAATGGAGTTGGTGAAGAAGTGGGGGTGTTGGTTCATACAAAAATCCTAATCTACTTATCTGAGAGTGGGTGAATTCACAAAAGAACCATTTTTGTTACATAGGTATTGTACAGTTTGAATAATTTTGCTAGAATATGCAAGACAAATGGTACATTTGCAAAATTTTATATCCTCAAGGCATAAGACCGGGGTTACAAGTGAATATTTCCCCTTAAGTTTATCATTCTTTTCATGTCCAAAGATTCATGTGGCAAAGGTTGTCAAACAAGAATTGCAAGAACTACAGTTGAAGCCTTTCAATTATGTCGGGCAATTTTATGACCCATACAATAAATTAAAAGGATTGATGCCTTAACTATATGAAGGACATCAGCCTACTCTGGAAGATTTTTGGGCCAATCTCTAGGATAGCTTTGAGGCAAGGGAGAAATACTATCATCGCCTCACTGTTCCTCAAATAAGGGATTTTGGTATTGATACCAACCTATCCAAACAATTACACAATGATGGTATTTTGTTGGATCCCATGTATAAGGAAACAAGAATAGATAAAAGGCTACTCCCCCAAATCATATGGTCGCAGCAAGAAGCAATAGACATTGATACCATCTCTCAGTCGGTAATAGATAGAACCAAGAAGTGGTTAAGTCTAAGGAGTAAACCAGCTGCCTCCAAAGGAAAACAAAAGAATATCCCGACTAACAATCCTCAATCGAGGATACACGAGGAATATACTAGGAGAACATAGTCAAAGTCAAGGAAAAACACCTCTATGGATCCGGAGGAGGAAGCTGAAACTCCTTTAACCACAGAAGAACGAAAGAAAAACTTGAATGAAAGAATGAAAGAGGTTGAATACTTGGCAAAACGAGTGAGTTTAGGGATTAATGTTGGCCTAGGGGCCACACCACAAGCATAAATTTGTCTTGTTAGGCCAGCTATAGAAGGTGTTGCAGCAACGACAAAACAACCTACTCCAGAGGCTCAACCTTCTAGTGCTACCACTACTCCTACCACCATTGCTACTACCTCCACTACAACAACACCCACCACCACATCAACCACATATGTTGCACCAACTATGTCAACAACACCTCCACATTTGGTTACAACAACGGTCACTCCATCTTCTGTTGTTTCACAGATGTATGTGTCTACAATGACTCCCACAACCAAAACAATAATTTTTCATAATGTGGAGTCAGACTCAGACCAAGAGGAGGTTGAGCTAGCACCAAAGAAGGTAGAGTCTAAGAAGAGGAAAATAATGACTCCTTCTAGTGTAGAGAAACAAAGGGGGCCTATCATAAAAAAAGGTATCAAAACTTACATAGGTAACCCCCATGCACATAGATGATCAGGGTCTACAGAGCAACAACAAGGTGAAGAAGGGGAAATGGGACAAGCACAAGATGAAGAGCATGATGAAAAACTTGTTCTCACTCCATGAGATGTAGAAAACTTGTTAAAAGATATCGCAGGTGGAGAAATATAGCAACAAGATCAAGGGCCGACCAAAGATTTCAATGAGCAAGTGAGCGAGAAATTGGAAGAATATCAGCAACATCTTGACGTTGATAGTACTCTACAAGAAAACTTGGCTCAACAAGTGCTCTCACAACAACAACAACTCATTGTACCAGTGCCTCCTACCCAAGGAGAGACCCAAACTCCTCTCGATACACATGATGTAGAACAAGAGCAACAACAGGAGGAGGAACTGTCACAAGAAGCTGGAAGGATTACGGCACAAATAACCATCCAAGAAGGAAATAAGGATGAAGGAACACCACAATGGTTAACCTTTACTTTCAATAAGAAAAAAAAGGTGTTGTTGCCTAAACTTTCACTGCATCAAGTTATTACCGAGGAGTCAAGGAAAACAAAGAAGGCTAAAACAATTCATCATTTATCTAGAATTGACTCTAGTGAAGTAATTGTCAATATCGCATCCCCCGTGGAAGCTAAAGGGGAAGGTCCATCAAAATATCAAGTGTCACAGGTAAAGATTGGGAAGCAGACAAAGTGGGGAGAGCTTGACACTTTGGAATTTTGTAAAGAAGTTGCTAGGGGCGTATGGTCATGACATTTTTGAGAGATGTTCGCCTAAAAGAAGGTGTAGTGCTAGATTAATGGGACTAGTATGCGGCTCATCAATTTGCACCTACAGAGGAGTTTAATACATAGTTGATGGATAGGTACTCATTTTTGACTTCTCAATGTACACACACGGAGGGAGTGTTTGACAAGTTGGTTGACAGGTGGGAGCAAGCAAAGAAAATTTTGAAGAAGTCTGAGTTCCGGATTTAGTATGTTGTTGATCCTCCTGAAGACACAATTGCATGTTTTATCAATAACTATAAGAGCTATAAAAGGAGTAGAGGATGAACATATAGTTGTTGCACGTGCAATTTTGACTATTTTTTGAAGATATTTTTTATCACCACAAAGGCTAAGAGTTCAACTTTTGCACAACACCGACATCAGTTTTTGGGCAAAATTTTGCATGGTTGTAATGGCCAATTTCAGGAACGCATGTTTCGTAGTAATAGTTAATTGGTAGTTTCATTGGAGTTTAAGGCAGAGACTTGCATGTCAAATATAGTTCCTTGTTTTGCTAACTTTTAGTTCAGATAGCTTTTAATTCCTAGAATTTAGGACTTGAAACTCTATAAATTAGAGCTTATGATTCATTGTAAGGGTCCGTGAATTGATGATTTGAGGTCCAATTTAGAGATTCTTTTAGAGATTTTTATGCAAATTTTTATGAGTTTAGAAAAGTTTAAATACAAAAAGCAGCTTGTGGATTGCCCGATCTACTTGTGTGTTCTATATAGTTATGTTCTTCGTTATCTGGTAACTTCTATTATTTGAATTAGAAACTAGTTCTTTTGGATACTTTGTTATTTTATGAATCATATTGTGCATGTAAATGGTATATGAGGATTAAATTGATAGGGTGATTATTGGTTTGATGATATTCATTTCCATTGGTATGTGAAGTTGTCTAACTTTATATATTTTCCAGAGTTCGTCATTTGAATGTTGATTTAGTGATATTGATAATATTGGGTTATGGAATTCTAACTGTGTGGATCATTCAGTTGTTATTGTATCAATTTCATTGTTATTTCCTTGTTCCCCTGATCTATCTTTTTATTTTTGAGAGAATCCAAATCAAAAAATACAAACAAAAAAAAGTAGGGAATTTGAAGTTGTTTCAACCAGCAGGCCCCTTAACAGGTACAATCGCATCAACCATTGAGTTGCCCATCACTATCAAGACCCGACTATAGAGACCTTTGAGTAGTTAGTTTCCCAAAACTTATTTCTTTTTCAAGAAAGGTAGTGAGTGTTCACATAAACTACATGACTGTTGGTGAGTGTGTCAAAACACCCATAAACATATCCCTTCGCGGCCGCTGCTGATGTCGATTGTCATGTCAGTGGTGCAAACGGTGGTGAGATAGGTGATGGTGGGAGCCCCCTTGTAGTTGGTATAGGTATTTATGGGCTCAATCTCCCCACCCACTATCTTTGTCCTTGCCTATCACCCTCCTTGCTTGAGGAGGCATGGTTGTCAGTACTACCTCCTAGGTCTCCTCCTGCTATGCTCAATAGGAAGATCATTGCAGGACCTACCCTACCCCACCATCATGCAAATTTTGGGGTGACTCCGACATTGTCAATGTACCATTGTGAGGCAATTTCTTCATCACCACTACCCTCAGAGTTGTCTTGCACATCTCCTAAGGTGGGGCGAGGTAGATCCTATAGCCTCACTACGCTCTTGGTCGATCACATGTACATAGGTACGATAAGTTTAATAGTTTGCACCTGTCCAAACTATCGCATGCATCACCGCCAGTAGTACGATATCATCACAATATGGTCCTATCAACCGAGTAGAAAGCGATCGCGCTGCATCTACGGAAGCTGTGTGTAGTCTATGACCTAGACCCCCATGTCCTGAAATGGCTGCTAGACGACATCCCCGATCTCGAGCTAGTCCAGAGTGACCCTCCAATATGTTAGATCTCTTGTGCGCCATCTGCCATGCCGTAGTGAATACCCATGTGCTCATGGCATGTCTAAGCACATCGACATTGGGAACCCAATTGGTTGCATGCAAGTGATGTGCTCAAATGCCCAGACCTGTAATAGTGTGCACATTGTCAAGCTCTAGTACTCGTGATGGATATATTGGGATAGCTTGTAGTATAGGTGGGCGAGCATGTTACGTCACCATACGTACATTGTCTGCCTCTCCTCCATATACCAAATCAGGGGCACAAACCCCACAGTCATCTCTGAGCCTCGACTATCTATCAGCACCTGTTGTGTGATGATCACTATCATGATGCCTCGTACCTAGAGAATTGGCACTCGCCCCTAGCCCAGCACTCACAGGTACACATGAGGGCCATCAAAGAATGTCGTATACATTGATCAGCATAACTATCATCTCCCCCATAGGTAGATGGAATGACATGATGTTCACATCCCACCTCTCCATGAGCCCTCATAGCATCGAGGCGTGGAACTAGAACTCTGGCAAATGGAATGTCCAACATAGACCCACTCTCCAGAGAAGTTGTCCATCCATCGCCGACAACTCCACCGCTAGATCGATCAGTGTCTGCAATAGATGTCCCGATGTATGCTCTCACATCTTGGGAAATGTTTGCATGCACAATCAAAGTTCAATCAATCCCCATCATCTTTATTTCATGACGCTTACATGCCCATAAGATGCCAATGCGCCTTATGGATGACAACTTCCATTGAGGACTCCAACGTGCATTTTGGATGACAACATGTGTCAAAGACAACAATGCAGTGTATAGACCACTATGTGTCCCTTGGACATCTACGCAGGCGTCTGTCATAAAAAGTAAAAAAAAATACATTAAATGCAATGATAGAGTTTGATTCGAGTCATACCTGGTCGGGCTCAGTGCCTTTCTCTACTGTGGCCCACAACTGCTAAATCATGCTTGCTCTATTCTCTCATCTGAATGGAATTTTTTCTCGGACTCTATTCAAATCTCAACTCCAATGCCCATGGCCCTTCTTGGGGCCCACCCTCGAGTATATAGCCTAATTTTTGCCCAAAAAAATTTCTTGATCATTTTGGGATAATTTTGGCTCGTTTTCCTTCCTGTTTTCCCCACCTCACTAGGGGAAAAACACAAGGTGATATATACTTTCCCTTATCATATTTTTCCCTTCTATCCATACTAACTCTCTTTAAGCATTCTCCTTGCCAAAGTAGCTTCTTCCATTTTTTTCATGTTGACAAATTTTCAAATTTTGCAGTATAGAATTCGTCGTGCTAATACTGTGGTTTTTTCGCGAAGACTTGGGGGCATCGTCTATGATTGCCAACTCAACCTTTGTGGCCTCTACAATATCCTTTTTGGGCTAAATATTTATTACAATTACTACATTTATTGCACTACATGAGCTTAATGAATTGATATTTCAAATTACTTTAGTGCACTTGATCCTTTGAGCTGATCACTCCACTAAAGTGGGGGCAAATTGTAGTGTCCTAAATTTCACTCAATGCATTTATGACACTTACGCATGGTGCCTGGTGCATTACTGACAAACTCATGATCAAAATTTCATTGTTTTGGCATCATGAGCTCAAAAGACAAAGTGCCTTTGTATGCCTTAAAACCCTCTTTGGGATTACCTTTGGTAGGACAAAAGGCATGACGTGTGGAGATCCGTGCACCTCGCTAATGTCCCAATAAACTTACTAAATCTAGAATTGTGCAGTGAGTCAGACGTTGGTCGACACGTGTCCTTTGGCTCGCCTTCGGCTGTAACGGCTCTCCGCACCTCTTTCGGGTTTAAAAACCTTTCCTTGCTCATTTGGAGGGGTTCTCTTTTGGGGTTCTATGCTCTTGCCTCTTATCTTAGCTCTTGTGGACATTCTACCAACATTACCAAGCTACAATGATCTTGCAACTATCTTACCGATAAGCACGTATTTTGAGCTTTATCACGCTCATATCTCAAAGGGGGATTTGGCTACACACCTTGTCTTCTCTTCATCTTGAATCTCTATTTTACTACTGCATGCAATACATCTTATTACATTTTAGGTGTATCTACTGTCTAGGTGCGTTCACATTACCAATTTACCATTTTTTATTTCAATTGCAATAAGGGTATGCTTCCATTAAGCAGAGTATAGTTTCTATCTGCATTTTACCAATTTACCAATTTAATTTTCCAATCTATTTATTTGGTTGTCTGTGGCAGTGGAAACACCTAAATGGGGGTCTGACTAAGGCAAGGCCCTATACAACCCTCAACATTTTTCCCATCTTTGTGTGTGCAGGTGGCGAACAAGTTTCGCACGTCGAAAGGAAGTTACAACAGAGTATCTGGAGCTTTCTGTGTTCGCGGGTCGTACAGACGACAATGCATCGCACTGGCATCCAAGACTCGAGAGCTTCCCACTTCAGTGGTATAATTTAATTTTAATTTTGTGCTATTTTGTAGATTCAGTATTCTTATATCTTTCTGTTTCTGCATTTTGGTATGTTATTTACCTTCACATAGATACTAGTCTAGTTTTGTTATCCGCTGACTCATCTTAGCGCTAGTTTGAGTGAGGTAGCGATGGATTAGTTTGTCCTCCAAGATTCATCATCTTAGAGGTGACAAATTTCCTCCCCTACAATAACAATAGATTGTAGTTGTAGAATTAATTAAGCTATTTGATCATATTTTTGTTCTCAAAAATATAAACCCAATAGTTTTGTAACTACAATCTTTCTTTGTCCCACTTTGTATTTTGTACATCTAGATAGATTTGTTAGATTCAAGATTTCTTGTCTCAAGATAATTCAAAATTTGTTGTTGGAAGTTGTTTCAAAAAATTTGTTTGTGTAAATTTGTTGTTGGAAGTTGTTTCAAAAAATTTGTTCGTGTATATAATCTCTAGATATCCAAGAGGGAATTAAGCTCACTCACTACATTGCTTTGGTGAATAAATTATTTTCAAACTTTCCTTTGTTGTACTCTATTGTCAAGTTAAAGAAAAAGTGTTTTCTATTTAGTTGCAACTCAATAAATATAAACTTTTTCGTTTAACATTGTTGAAGCTTGGATATTTGAATTGAGTTCTCTGGAATTTTTGTGAGATGTAAAAAACATGATTTTGGGCATTGAAATTGTTCAAAAATATTGTCTATTTGGTACCTTCTACCATCTTTGTAATTTGGACAACAAAAGAATAAAACACAAAACCTAGTATGTTTCTTTTTTCAAATATCAAAATTCCATTTGCTAATATCATGTAGAAAAAAATTATAACACCTTTTCAACAAATGCATATTATGCATATCCTACAATCATTGTAGTCCAAAAGCACAAATATGCTTTAAACAACATGAAATTTCACCCTTCTCAATGGAAGAGATTAAATATCTACTTGGGATATACAGAGTCCCACATAAAAAATAGTATGCCTATTATATACTTTTATCCCTTCCCAATTGGTTGTTTTCTAGAGTGTGGCCTCATAGGAAGTCAATATTATCATATGCCTAATAATGCAGCTACACTATGATAAATGGTCTTTCATGGTCTCATTCTTTATTTCTAGTTTCACTCTTTAAAGTTTGTTAGAAAAATTTATTTGGTTTCTATCTAACACAAAGTTGATAAGACATATAGGTAACTAAGATTATAGGTTATCTATGAACTATACACATTGGAAAATACCTTATCATGTCAGTAAGGATCAACTGATTTTGAACCAATGCATTGTTTGCAGATTAGGAGACCATTAACTTAGGTATGCTTACCCTTTTGCATCTTTTTATTTTGTGTGAACGAGAGGGTTGCAACATAAAGTATTTTCTATCATCTCTATAACTAGGTAACTTGCATGTTCCTCAATGAAATTTCACCTTTAACTTTTAGTGCTTGTAACATTATGAAGAAGGTATATGTTATTGCATCCTCTATTATAATTTTTTAGTACATGGTATTCATGAGAAAACAAAGACATGTCATTGATCTTCAATGTATCAAAGTAAATGAGAAATTTCTAGTCTTTGAAGAGTGATCTACCTGAAATGCAAAAGTCAAATTTTCCCTTCTTAAGGAAAAATGATTCATAATTGTTTTTGATTAATAAAAAATAGGTTTTGAGGGGACCTAAAACCCCTTACATCAAAGAGTTAAAGATAAAGCATTAGAGTATCATAAAAGAACCTAGGTCTAAGAAACAAAACTGGTTGCAATCCATAAGCAATACAACCCAACAGCCACAGAAAGACCAACAAAAGGCCAATGAGATGCTAGCAACAACATCAAACACATACCACCTACTTAAAAATGTATAAGGCCTAGGAGGCCTCATTCTCAAGCAGTAGCATAGCCTTGGTAGCTTCCTTAAGGTCCAATAGGTTCTGTGGAAGAGACTCTTCCACCAGTTTAGTGCTTTGTCTTGTTCTCCTAGTAGTACGAGGAGTCATCTTCGAGCTCGAGGCCCCAACTTCATTTTCCAGATCCACAACATTCTTCTCATTATGAATTCTCTACAGCCTAGAAACCAAAGCATTCAAATTAGTCACAGAAACTTTCATCATAGTAGCACTATTCTCCATTATTTTCTTCATACCTTCCTCAATTTGTATCATCTTCTAATTGATCTCATTGTTCTTCTGATCATATCTGCTCTTTAAAAGATCAACTGCCTCACCATTCTTCTTTAAAATCTCTAACATCATACTTTTTTCCCCTATAGTCCAAGTAGTCTTGTTAGGTGTAATCATTATTAGATAAGGAGGAATTGATACCATTAATTCAATCAAAAAATAAGTGCCCCTTCACCTCAAAAGGTAATGAACCTTCATTTTTCCATGAAAAAGAGGTAATAGATCTAACTCCAAAGTTAGAAAAGAAGTCCGCACACCTGTTGGCTTCTCTAAAGATATGAGTTATAATACAATCCTCAAATTCATCAATAATCTTAAGGGAATTAAGAATGATATTCTTAATATTCCAAGAGGGCTTGGCCAGTCTTTTGAGACATCTAATAATATTTAATGAGTCCCCTTCAATCCAAACTTTATTCATTTTTAATTGTCTAGCAACTTTAAGGATTTCCAAAACTCCCATGGCCTCCGCTATGTGATTGGACTGAATCCCCGAAGGAGAAGTGATAGCAGCCACACAAATCCCATTATAATATCTTATAACACCCCCACATCCTGCCCTACCAGGGTTCCC
Organism: Cryptomeria japonica; assembly: GCF_030272615.1. Classification (NCBI taxonomy): domain Eukaryota; kingdom Viridiplantae; phylum Streptophyta; class Pinopsida; order Cupressales; family Cupressaceae; genus Cryptomeria; species Cryptomeria japonica. The sequence goes on from NC_081414.1 coordinate 507,954,799, forward strand.
CTTAGTAGCACCATCAAAGTTAATTTTCATCCATCCTTCCGAAGGGTAGTACCAGACAATACCATCACTACTCTTTTTATCTTTGTAGTTACTTATGTCAACTTAAAGCCCCCATTTCATAGAAACAATCTTATACTCCTCCTTTACATAGGAAGGTGAAACAGGCCCAACATCACCAATAGATAGGTTCAAGTTCTCTCTAGTAGCTCTGCAAATTTTCTCAAAAACAATCTCAGAAGAACAAGTCACATTTCTAAATATACGATTGTTTCTTTCTTTCCAAACCTGCCAAGACACAAAAGGCAATAACAAAGACCAAAGATTTTTCAAAATGGGATTAGAAGAGGGGCACTTCCATTGAGTAAAAAAATCTTCCACCTTCTCTGGAAAGACCCAATCAATACTCCAAAGATTAAGGATTCTACTCCAGATATCATAGGTAAAAGGACAATGGAGAGAAAGATGTGAAACAAATTCCCTATCATTAAGGCACAAAAAACAACTATTCGGTAATTGAAAACCTCCCCTCATGAGGTTATCTAGAGTAAGGATTTTATTTTGAAGAAGTAGCCAAAAAAAGATGTTGATTTTTGGAATAAGAATCTTAGACCAGGCTTTGGCCCACACGAGAGGATGTGGAATGGGAGGAATCATAACCTTGATGGTAGAAGCAACTGAGAATGAACCATCTGAAGTCATCTTCCAAGTAGAAAAATCATCAAGATCCCGATCCACAAAAAAGGATGATCGACTTATAAAGCACTGAGAGGGGTGGGGGGGGGGGGGGTGAATCAGTGATAGCAAAAACAATAACACTTTAATCCCGAACCGGTAAAAATAATTAACAAGTTTACTTAAGACTTTGCATGCAATCCAAAGTGTTATTAAAGCATTCACAACAAGTAAAAAATTCACCATAACACAAGTGTTTATACATGGAAAACCCAACTGGGAAAAACCATGGTCAGTTGAGACTCACAAGTTAACTATTTGTAGAAATAGGTAACTGACCGGTTAAGTTCTACAAAGTGCTCTATTAGGAGCCAATCCTGTTAAAGATCCCAAAACCTTGTTAGGAGCTATACCTGGTTAAAGCTAACCTCAGTGGAGGATTTAGATCCAAGTTAATGAATCATCTTGCTAGAGGATTTCTACAATGAAGCTTGTTAGAGCTTACCCGGTTAGGGGATTTAACTGTTGTAGTGATTAGAAAACAACAGGTGGTATGATCTAGGAATAGCACATTCTTCTTGTATAGATCCTTTTCTGCTCACTCAATACTACATCACCAACATACTTTGCAAATCCTTCAACAAATCGCATCAACTCTAACTCAATAACTCATCATAATGTCTTTTTATAGACATTAGATTTCATGTCGGCTCAAGAACCTCAACACAATTTCCTAGATTTAGTGAATCTGGACAATCTTTCATAACACATCACAAATCACCACCAAAAATTTCAGTTAGAGGTAACACATCATGACCGGTGATAACTCATCAAATAATTTGTGAAACAGGTTGGAACATTGATACCGGTTTAGTGTTGACCGCTTCCAATTCACATACCGATTGTCTCCAAGTGCCTCCTTGCCTCTCTCCGCTGCATCTCAAAACTGGTGATAGTGGAATTGTCCAAAACAAATTATCTTTACTACATATACCAGTTTAGACACCTTCATATTGGTTAGACTTCTCTATACATATGATACCAGTTTACAATACAAAGATTTAATAGTAGTACCGGTTTGACCTAACTAAGACAATCAAAACATATGTGTGCCATCAATGACAACACATAAAGTCATCCAATACAAAAATCATCATCAAGCCAACAAAGGACAACAAAGCTTGTTGGAGAGGAGAGAAGACAACATCAATATCCTCCAGCCTAACCCAAGAAGATTGCTGCCAATAATGACTAACCAGAGATCCAAATCTTTCTTTACAAATCTCCATAAAAGGTACCAAATTATCATCACAGCATAGGGGTCTATCAAACAACCAAACATCTTCCCAAAACCTGATATTGTTACCTTTGCCAAGAACCCACCCAGTACCAGCAGCATCAACATGTTTAGCCTTGAGGATGCTATTCCAAATAGTCAAACCCTTAGGGATGTGGTTGGATTGAAAAAAGGAGGCTGTATTTGGAACATTCTGAAGATACTTACTGAACCAAACCAAGTTCAAGTCCTTTCTGTCACCAAAAGACCTCCAAATTTGTTTAGCTAACAAAGCATTATTAAAGTCTTTTATGGTCCTTAAGCCAAGGCCCCCATAACATAAATCATTCATAATTGTTGTGTTTATATGTCAAACACAAATTATACATGGTTACACCATTTTCAATTCTAATTAACATACAATGAAATAAATATTTGAGTTACCAAATAACATAGAGCATCCAAAATACAAAACTCACGATACATGATTTCAATTGGAGAAAACCTAGATGGGTGATGACTATATGAAGGGTATGCTGTGAACATTGCATGACCAAAAAATAGTGTCAAAAAATGGTGGAAGAGAAAATAATGGCTTGTCTTTGATCTTTAGTATATTATAGTTGATGAGTAATAACTAATCTTTGGAGAGTGATCTACCCCAAAACCCATGAAGGCTAATCAACATGTAGCTACATAAATATTCATGTTATTAAAATAAGGTATGATTTTAATTCAACTCCAATTAAAAAAACAACTATTTTCCTACATTGCAATAAGCTATTTCCCTATATCGCTCAAATTTTTTAAACATAGAACAAATCTTCTATTTTTGGCAAAAGGTAGGGACTCTAGCTGCATCATAGATCTTGTTAGTTATTGTTGAGACAATTTTCCCCATTCTATACCTTTAACTTTGATCTCATAGGCTTGTATAATCAATGCTCAATATGCAAGATATACAACTTAACTTCCTGAATATTGTTGATTGATTTGTCCCTATTATCTCATAAATGTGATTCCAAAGGTATTCAACTATATAGATTATAGTTTGGTCACCATATCAATGACTTGATTAATAAGAGACAAACCCCTTATCAATCAATTTGCACAATAAACTAACCAAAATAAATGAACAAGGGTCACGTCTTTTAGATGATTTACCTTATGTTTGCAATGAGTTGTTTTGATTTTTATTAAATAATACATGGGTTTTTTTAAAATTTTGGGGTGTTGGGATGTTCACATATTAGAAATTGATTAAATCTTGAGACCATTGAAATCGTTGATAAATATGAAGTCACAATGCATGGCAATATCAAGGGAAACAAACCATAATGACTATAATGTATATTGGTGATGAAATATTTGGAATCTTCAATCTCTTTGAAGAAATGGATATTATGATAAATTTATTCACAACCAATAACTTTATGGTTTATTATAATTATTAACAAGGATCATGTATATCATTATATAAGACTTATTTACTTTTAAAAGGCCTATATTTAAACTTTCATAAGGACCATGTGTGTCATTCTATAGCATCTTCAACTAATATACTGACTACCTGGCATCTCCTCCTCCCACCCCCAAGGGCCCAATGGCTAGCTATAATTCCCTCCCACCCGCTTTAGAATAGTAGGGCCTTAGTCCTACCATTCTATAGGCTAGTTGGTATATGGTTGGAGGTCCTTTATTAATATTTGAATTAATTAGCTTGCTAGCCCTTAAAATAGTAGGGAGCCCTTAATGGCATTAGCCCGCTATAATAGGGGGATAAAGGGGCTTCTTCCTTGTGATGATTAATTAGACTACCCCTATCCCCCTACCATTAATCAACCTGCCCCCTATTTTTCCTCCCACCCACCCTGCATGAGGTAGATTAGTTGTAGGGGCCCATGACCTAACTATTGACTGCCACAAATGAATCTACTTGTACTGAAACATAACTTTCTATAGAATAGGCACTAAAAGATTTTGATAATATAGTTATTTTAAAATAGAACAATTTGAGTTAATTAGTTATGAAATTTAATAAACATCATAATCACCTAATAATCAAATAGTTGGTAATCACAATCTTATGCATTATAAATATTCTAAGAAAAAATATGAAATATTCTTGAAAATATCACGTATGAAAAGGAATAGTTAGAAATCCCTTACTTGGCTTTGATAAGTTTATATTAAAACAATAGAGAAGGCACACCAGATGCATAGCTCAATTTAAATATCTTCTAGTATAACTTGTAAAAATGATAAGTATAGCCTAACCTGCTATGATACCATGTTAGAAATTAAGATCTTAGGATACTAATAATTATAAACAAGATATAAATAAAAAATATGAGAATCATACATGTATAAGTATACAAATTACACAAGATATACATCAGGAAAACCCTTTCGAGTAAAAAACCCCATAAAACATCATTTTATTAAAACACTTACAAAATAAAGTCTATAGGATGATAGACTCGAACCTAGGGATACTCCTCCAATACTTCCACATGGCCAATAATATCTCTTGTGCATAGTGATGTAACTCACAATAAATATCCAAATTCATACTTATCTCAAATGAGAGAGAATCTCCTTAAATATAGGAGAAAGGGTGACTTCACTAGTCACACCTTTTTAATAACCCCCATTCACAAATAACTAATAATCTAATAGTCATTAGATTATAATTATTTAAAATGGGATATACTTATAAAGTATATAATACATAAGGTTTTAAAACCTTATATTAGAACATTAATGATGTGAACCCTAATAATATTATGTTCTAACATAAGTATCTTGATAAAATTGTTGAGTATAAAGATATTCTTCAGTAATAATATTCACCATACACACAAGATCAACGAGCACTCCTCATGAGAGCTTTCCTTTAATTTTTACATTAATTTATGATGGTCCATCGGGTGGATCAATAGTTTCTCTTGAGTCAAAGGTAATGCAAGGTTCACATTTAGGCTTGGATTTCTCAGTAAGGTTCACAATATTTGTAGCCTCTACACACATCTCATCAGGAGCTATTTTAGTTGGAGGTTTAGGCTCAACAAGATTGGTAGAATAAGAAGGCAAAGGATTGGTAAAGAATCACAAGTTTTGATTAGGAGGTGCAACAAATTTGTTTCCTTTATCATTCTCACTTTCCACAGTTATAGTATTGGAATCAATAAGGTCTTGGATAACATTCTTAAACCTAAAACACTTCTTAGTATCATGGTTGGGTTGACAATGGTATTAGAAAAAGGCTTTAGGGTTAAAGGAAACTAGTAAAGGCTTAAAGATATCTATGGGTTTTATTGGAGGAAGCTTCATCACATTACCATTAATTGATCTAAGCATGCTACTATGCAATGATTTATAAAGAGGAGTATAATTACGATGTATAAATATTGATGATAAAGGGGTTGAAGAGGGGAAAATGTAGCAAGGGAAGATCATATGGTTAGTATTCAAATGAAGCATTCAAACACATAAAACATAAAGAACCACCATTTATACCTTGCTATTTTTACCTCTCCCTCGGATTGAACTTGATGAAGTGGATCGATGATGAGGATGCGCCCTTGATGCTCCACTTGATGTGTTGCTTGGTTGATTTGGATGTGGATTGATCTCCTTTGCTCAAAAATATTGATGGATTTGATAGGATTATTGGATGGATTTGAATTGAAAAATTGAAGAAAGAAGAGGGAGGAGAAAAGAGTAGCATGACAATGCATGAGAAGTGGATTATTTGTGAGGAGAATAGGCTCCAATTTATAGATTAGAGAAGGCCAATGGAGGGCCAAGATTGATTTGATCATGAAGGGTTGAGATTGATTTTAGATAGAACGCATGGATCAAGGGTGCCTTGGGAAAATAAACAAGAATATAAAATTCCTTGGAAAAAGGGGGAGAAATTTGAATTTCAAATATGAGGAATTAAAAATTCCAAAATAAGGATGCATTGAGGGATTCAAAGAAATTTGAATTTCTTTGAGAGACTCAATGTTGATGTGACATGAGTGGGAATTAAAAATTGAGGGGTAACGATAAGCATGATTATGAGAGATTCTAGAAGGATTAATTAGGTTGAGTGGGATTAGGAAAAGTGATTTGTAGGAATCACATGACTAGGTTAATTGATTAGAATTAATTAACTGAGTGGGTTTAGAGGAAATAACTATTGGAGGGGACTTTAGAAGAATAGGGGAATAATTAATTTATTTGATAAATTAATTATTGGACAATAGTGACAGGATTAATTAAATTAGATTTAATTAATTTTGAGAGGGATAAGGATAACATAATTAAATTAATTAATTATGTTGATAGGCTTAAATTAATTAAATATTTATTTAATTAATTTTAGGTGTCTATAGGGGCCACACCTAAATTTGTGGTTGCCACTTGTGTATTAATGTGATTGGAAGAATTGTTGTTGATCTTTGAGGAAATTCTTCTATTTTTTAAATATTTGGAAATGATTAATGTTGAGTACCCTCATTCTTATCAACCGGAGCCATTGATGGAAAAGATTCAAATTGACTCACTTGAAGCTAATAATTATGAAACACTGTGCATAAATGCATGAAAGGTTGAAAATAAGAAAATAGAATCTTATCTCTAATTCCCTTTTGCAAATTATTAATGAAAATTATTTGAACATCACCATCAAACACATTTAAAGCAATTTGTGCATGCAACTGTTTGTATCTACCAATAAAATCAGTCACTTTTTCTTTAACTCCTTTCTTACAATACATCAAATCAATTAAGTAATTTGAGGACCAATATTATTTTAAAAATGTTGAACAAATGCATTAGAAAATTGTTGAAAAGAATTAAATGATCAAGGAGGCAAGGAACAATACCATTGCAAAGCCTTATCTCTAAAGGTACAAATGAATTTTTTTGCCATAAGTCTATGATCATGAGAGAAACTTCACTACACATTGTTTAGAATGTTTTCACGACTTTGGGGATCACCTTTTCTATTGTATAAATCCAAAATTTGGAACATCCATGTATTGAGGAGTAATAACAAATATAATGTAATTGGGGAGTGGGCTAGTTATGTCACTCGTGGGAACATTGAATTTGGATTGGGTTAAAGAAGCCAATTGTTGTTGTAAGGACATACACTTTGAGCTAGATTGTTTATAGTGGCTTTGGTGTATGAGTTGGAATTGGACACATTGGATTGTGATGGAGGTGTAACATGAGGATAAATGGGTGGAGCTTGAGAATAGGGAGGTAGAACATCATGGTAGGTGGGTATAGGAGATAGTTGTGATACAAAGGAAAGGCTAGTGAAAGGAGGTATATAGGAGTATTTATTGATAGAATTGCCCCCATTACTAACATGTGTAGGATTAAAATTTTGTGTAGATGTAGCCATGATGGAAGATGTATAAGTACTCACATTAGGCAAATATGTAAGCATAAGAATGGAATTCTCAACTTGAGTTATAGGATTGGAAAAAATAAGAGCTTCGTCACAACTTTTCATTGGCATAATGTTAGAGTCAACAATATGAGCAATTCTACACAACGCATCCACACCAATTACATCACTTCGAATCATTTTCCTCAAGCCTTCAATCAAGGGGATTTCCTCACTATTTGAGTGTTCTTGACCCATCCATTGTTGAAGCTTATCCAACTCATGGTAAAGCTCCCCCAATTGGTCAATAGTTACTCTAGTTAAGGAGTCATCCTCATTATGACAAGTGTGAGGAGAATGGTTCTCCATAATGTTTGGTATGCCTTGTGTAGGGATTGAGGATTCACCCAAGTTCAAGAATGGAATAAGTTATTTAACTCAAGCTCACATCCTTTAGTGTTTAAACTTTGGGAATTCATGTCTATAACTTCTTCTCACTGGTATATTGGATGTAGGAGGGAGGGTAACAAAACTCATACACAAAGAGGGAAAATCTAAGTGGATGAATTTGTACTCACAATACCTCTTATGTAATTGAAAATTCGAGCTAACTATATGATTAAACAATGCAATTTCCTAATAGAATTATTAAATAACCAATGAAATGAACTAAAGAAATAATAGATGTGATAAATAAACGCTTCTAATATGAAAATAACATGCAATAACTATAGCCCATTAAGGGGCTTGTTCGGGTTGATCTGAGTAATCAAGGTTCGTGTGAAGTTGATTGGATGCCACCAGAACTAGGTTGGATCAAAGTTAACTTTGATGGTGCATCTAGAGGTAATTCAGGACCTTCAAATGTAGGATGTGTGGCTAAGAACAGTCAAGGACATCGAGTGGCAATAGGGAGGAAACGTCTACCATCCGGGACTAACAATGAAGCTGAAGTGAAGGAAGCTTTGCTGGCCATTCAGCTGGTGAAAAGCATTGGAGTTGAGAAGCTACATTTGGAAGGTGATTCCTAACTGATCATCAATAACATTATTCGTAGAGGCTCTCAATTTTGGAAGGTAAATCAAGATATAGAAGACATCAAGTCAAAGATTTCCTCCTTCGAATATTTTAAGATTTCTCATGTCTATCAAACTGGCAACATGGAAGCAGATAGGTGTGCGAAAGAAGCTCTAGATTTACAAATTGGAGAAATAAGGATTGTAGCGCATTAATGCCCCTTTTTTAATTCAAATATATGCAACTGGTGCATATCTCCATTGGGGAAGATGGTAGGTGTGAATTAATGCAAATGATTGGCTTAGTTTTGGCGACAATACGAGGTGGCAGGGAGGATATCTTTCCATATCCTTTGTTTTCACAACACGACTCCTTGGGTAGGGTGACGAGAATTTTTGGTTTATCCTGGAGGTTTCTGCTTGGGAATGTACTGGCTTTTATGATGCCATGACTCTCTATGCATTCTAACACCCTAGCTTGTATTATCTCATTAATGTGAGGTTTGTCGCCTTGGCTTCCTCATTAAGAATCCAATTGGTCTCGTTATCAGACAAAGTTTCATTTTTCTTTCTCAGAAAGGTGGTGTTTCGGGTGAGAAGGTGTGGGTGAGCTCAATGTGGCCATGGAACCAAACTTTTCACTATAGGTGTCGAGACCAATGGTGGCCTTTTGGGGTGCCATCTCGGATGAATGCCTATCAAATGTTTTCTAATTTGAAGACCAAGACTTCCTTACCCAGGTGAAGATTGTGTTGGAAGAAGAATACATGTGAGGGGAGTATAAGTATCATACGAATGTGGATATTGCTTCAATTTTCACTCTATGGTGTTTCAAACTTGTGGGGGTGGATAAAGTTCAATGGGTAGTCACAAACAGTGTGCAAGAAGATTGGAGGGGAAGGTTAGAGAGTTTTATCAAAATGGCGAGGATGGCAAAGGGTTTGTGTGCCCGAATGGAGTATGCTTCCACTCTAATGAATTCTGCCCACCATTGCGTCCATGCCTATTGTGGAATACCAACTATAGTAAGGAAGTTTAGAGGGCCTTGACTCAAATTGGAATGCATTGTGTGCAAGAATACATCCGTTCGTGGGAGAGGAGGGAGATACGCAGGGAATTGGAGAAATGGGACCCATCGAATGTAAAATCGACTGAGGAAGACTTTGGTTTAGGTTCCTCCATGAGAAGGAAGTGAGGGCATCCTAGAGGATCAAAGAAGCAACTGCGAAGCCGGTCATTGTGGATTGGATTTCCACCGAAAGTCCACGATGATCAAGATGACGATGCAGACCAGCAGGAGGGCTCCAAAGGCGGGGGAGGAAAAGGTAAGGAGTTGATCATTTCTAGTGGGTCTTAGTCTGGATTTTTGCAAATTTATGTTTATCTATGTTAATTAGCCTCAGGGGGTTAGATGGAAACTTTTTGTATGAATCAGAGGTTTTTTATATGGGGATCTATGTGTAAATATGGACCATTCAGACTGTAGTAACTATTTTGATATATGTAATCTTTTGAATATCAATACAAATCATCAATTATTGATTAAAAAAAAAGCAATAACTATAAGATCTGAGTATAGAAATAAAAAATTATGCAACCCACAAATCAATTTTATCAAATTTTTTAGGGTTTTTGTGAATTAGATCTCTAAATTTATGTAATTTATGCATAAATGATGTAATTAAAAAATTATTGCAAATGTAATTGAATCAGAGGCATACAAATCAGATTTGAAATGAAAAATTAGAAATAATCCAAGGACTATTTCGAGTTCACCAAAATGTGGTGAAGGAAAATAGGGTTTATAAGTTTAGGCATGTAAACTAGACCTATTTACACAACATCACATTAAGGAGGAGATGAAGATTAATAGATCCAACCTCTCTTGTTGTGAGAAGGGTTCAATGATTATTAAATTTCACTCCTCTTTTTGTGGGGTTGAATTGGATACCAAAAATATGAAAGTTGAATGCTAAATCTAGGGCTAAAGATGGAAAATTGACATAAATGCACATGAATAGGTAGTTGCAAATTAGATATGAAGTTGTAACTACAGATCAAAGATATGGAAGATAAATGGAAGTTGTGACTATAATTTTGATTTAAAAAGTCAAGACAAAGTAGCTCAGAGCGAATTTGTCCCCCAGGATGTAGACATATTTTATTGATCTAGAACCAAAATTCTACTCAAAATATACCCTAGAAACTTTGTAGGAAATTTGTCAGTGTCATAACCCTCTTTTTTTATCTTGATTGGACTTGTTGTTGTTGTTGTTGTTGTTATTGTTGTTGTTGTTGTTGTTGTTGTTGTTGTTGTTGTTTTTGTTGTTGTTGTTGTTGTTGTTGTTGTTGTTGTTGTTGTTGTCATTGTTGTTATTATGATGATGATGATCATCATCTTTATTATTATTAATCTTATGAGTAATGCTAGTTAGAGATAAAAAATTGAATAAGTATGGAATTATTTTGAAATAGAAGAATTAATAAGTGGTGACTCGCATGTGAGGTCATAAATTATTTGGGAAATTATTTATTCTCTCAATATTCTAAATTAAGCACATGGTGTAGGAGAAATAAGAGCATTCTAGAAGGGAATTTCAAATTCAAAATGCATGGTCAAATGTAACTGCCACTATGACAAGTTGTAAGGAATATGTCTTGCATGAAATAGTTTCAATTCAAAATTTAATATGCATGTAACCCCCACTTTTGCATGGAAAAAAGAATATGTGAATCAATTAATTCCTTTAGTAGTGGGAAAATGACTCTCTTTCTATATAATGGATTTCAATTTTCAAAATAGTAGTTCATGGTTTTTGGATGAAAAGTATTATGGAATTCTTCATGTTAGTAGTAGGATTTTGTGAACACTTTGTAAGGTAGAAGATAGGATTTTTAACGTCTCTTGGAGGAGATTCTATCAAGCCAAAGGAAGCATTGAAAAAGATTAGCTGAGAGATTGAAGTCGGTTCCTACAACAAGTTCTTCATCCAATCCAGGTTCCCCCTTTTCCATTCACTTGTTGCATGTATGAATCTTGTAATCTTCAAAAGAAATCTCTTTTTAATCTCTTTTAGTTTATTTATTTATTTATTATTTGAAATATTCCTTTTTAAAATAAATTATCTTTCAATTATTTCGATAGAATAATAAGAGAAATCCTTTTTCTATCCTTTTTAGTTTCCATGTAGGAAAATATTTGATATTAGTTTTTTTTCTAAATATGCAAATCTCATTTAAATCTTTTTCAAAGAGAAAATAAAAGATCTAATTTTTAGGAATAAAATAATATAAGTAAATATCTTTGTTTTATTAAAAAGAAATCAAGATAGAAAGAGGAAAAAAATCATGTGCTTTTTCCCCTGTGTGAAATCTTTCCTCAAAATATGCATTGTATAATATATCTTCTGAGAAATATTTCTCTAGGTGAAAACTTTACCTCAAAATATTAATTTAGCCCAAATATTTTGTACAATTTATTTCTCAGGGAAATTTTCCTCTCTATGAAACTTTACCTCTTTATTTCAAATGCATCTTGTAAACTATTTGTTTGAGAAATATTTTCTCATTATGAAAACTTTATTTCTTTATCTCAAATGGATTTTTCTGAGAAATATTTAGTCTCAGGATAAATTATCTCTCTCTGTATTTTATTTGTCAAGTAATTTGTTTTCTTGTGTTTATTCATCTCCTCCCAGAATAATTTACCTTAGTCTCTTTTGCTCTTATGAATTTATTTATATCTAGGGGGATAAATTATTTCTTTGTGCTTTTCATTTCTAAATAATTTTTATTCATGTGTTTATTCTCCTCCCAGAATAATTTACTCCATATGTTTGCTTGACTCTTAGCATATTATTCTCATCTGATAAATTACCTCTGGGATTTATTTAACCTTTGCATTTAAACAAAATGAATTTATATATATATATATATTTGTCTCTGTGTTTATTTCTTTGGAAAATTTGTCTTCGAAAAGTATATAATTTGTGAAAAGCTATCTCTCTCTGAAATTTTTGAAATTTTTTAATTCCCAGAGTGAAATATGTAAAATCTATCTCTCTTTTTTTTATTTCTCAAAGTGAAATTAGTGAAAAACTCTCTATGTGAAAATTTTCATTTCTCAAAGTAAAATCTGTGAGTTCTACCTTTTTGTGAAATATTTACCTCTCAAAGTTATGATATGTGAAATTCAGCCCTTTGTGTACAAATATCTTTGTCTATTTATCTCTAGAATACTCATCTACCTTTGTCTATTATCTCTGGATTACCCATCCCTATGTACAATATCTATGTAAACAAGAAATTTTATCTAATAAAAATAAGAAAAAATAAAATAATAATAATAAACCCCAAAATCATTATATATATATATATATATATACAATACCTTTTTTTATGATTGTTGAATATAATAATTATATCTTTATTTTTCCATGGGTTAAAAGAAAATGCTTTTTGATGTTTCCTGTTTTAAAGAATTCTTTTTAGTATCCTCTCATACTATATTAAGAGAAAGTTTATTTTTTGAGTGTTATGAAATAATTAAATTTATTTATTTGAGTTATTTAATAAAAATAAAAAATAAAAGTGTTTTATTAGTTGAAGATAACTAAAATTTATTAGTAATAATTAAAATTGTTTTATTAAAGGTAAAGGAAATAATCATATCTTTTTAAGATTAATTAGTTGAAATTTATTTATATTTAAGTTGTTAGCAAAGATTTATTTGTATCATTAGGATTAATTTGCACATTTGAAAATTAAAAATTATTCATATTAGTTGAATTGATTTATAGTTAAGCATTACAAATAATTTAGTAGTTAAAAATTTATTCAATTTATTTAGAATCTAAGGATTTATTCTTAAGTGTAAAATATAGTATTAAAGAAAAATTTAAAGTGGTAATAAATTTCCTAGGGAGGAGGACGACAAATGTAACTCATGATAAAAGAGTTTGATATGGAAATTTAAGATGTAAATTTGGACCTTCCTTTTAATAAATACTTTATCTATAAAGATCTCACTATCTCCCTCAAAGATGGGAAAAGAGTCTTTGGGGGTTTTAAAGGATAAATATTGCATAAGGAAATGGTTAAATAACACTTGTGGAATTCAAATAGATAATTGAACATTAAGAGATTTATTATAATGAATTAATCCTTCTTAGGATGTAGATAAAACAGTTAAATCTCCTTATTAAATAAAATAGTTGACTTATGGAAAACAAAAGAAAGGGAATTGGCATTGCTCTCATGCATCTTGGGAAGCTTTTGCACCAATGAAATTATTCCAAGCATTGGATTCTCCCTTATTAGTTAGTCTCAAATGGAACCTAGTAGTAAATGGATTTCTCCAAAACATTCAATACATTTCAAATATTTAATTCCTTTATTTCGAAACTACCCCTTTGTATATTTAAATTTGTGCAAGTATTAAGGGATAAAATAATTTACCTACTATGTAAATGTGCTTAGATTCATAGCACTCTTCATGTATTTCGATCAATATGAATTTCCTTCAATCCAAGAAGTCAAATATTTGATTCGTTTCTTTGTTATATTTCAAGGCATAGAGGATGTTCATTTCTATTAATGGTTAAAAACATTTACCTTCTTGCTATAAAGAAACATAGGGCTAGTGAAGGAGAAGTTACTTTTATATTGCAAGTAATTAGTATAGATATATTTGATTAACATTTAAGTTTCAAAATGATTTTCATACAATCTAAAGGGTATAATCTATTTTGGAAGGTGTAAAGAAATTATATTTGAAAACCAAAATGGGTGTGACAAAGGTTGAAATCTTTTACGTGAGATTATTAAACTTGACTTACTTTGCGGACCTCAAATTTAGTACTTAACTCTAGTTTATAAATTATCTAATGAAACTTACCTTCAAAGCTGAACAAAGTTAGGATTCGTTGCTCTAATATTATTGGGTTCTATCATTATTAAGCAAATGAGTTTTCAAGAAAACCACCCCATGATCACTTGGAGAGTAATATAATAAATTTTTAATTGAAGTACATTTTAGGAGCAAGCATTAGCTCACTTCTAAGAATTTGGAATTGAAGAGGTTGTTATATGTAGGAAATATCTAAGGATAAAGTTAACATTACTTCAAGTGGAAGAAATAGTTAGTTATCTCTTGTAATCTTGCAAGGAATTGACATTGGTTCTAAAGCAACTAGAGGAAAAATTATTCAAATTGCTTAGGTTCTTTATTTTAGTTGATTAGCAAGTATTAGACTCTCTTCTAATCTTATTTTTGAACAATTAGTGATTAAAATATTGTGGTTATTAAAGCTTATTGTTAATAGTTCTTTTCTTTTTTCTTCAAACAAGTGAATATTAAATTCATTTCCAAAGTATTATTGTTAGATAATTTATTTTTCTTTAAGCAAACTAGTACCTTTCAAGCAATAAGATTCATATTTAAAGTAAGTTTATCATTTGTATGAAATACTTAAAGATAGAAATCATGTTGCTTCAAGCGGAAGAATTAGTTGGTTATCAATAATACGGTTACTTTCAATCTCATTAATATTAAGTTTTTCTTTCAATCCAGTAAGTGTTAAAATTCATTTCTAAGGCCTTCCACCTAAGCATTAGATTTTCTTAAGAAATTTAGTATTTCAATCTTTTTCATAAGATATAATTTTACAAGTTTTCAAGCAAAAATTCCTTGTATATTATAGTTTTATTTTCATGATTGTATTAGTATATTGCTTTACAAAATATTTGTGAATTCAAAATTAGATTCCTAGTTAGAAAACTAAACAAGAGGAGATGAAACCAAAACCTTAGCAGCATTAGGTATCTATGGTGCCTCTGGGTCACGCTTATGGGTAATGTCATCGTGTTGAACTACTGCACTTAACGCCTAATAAAGCTGCAACAACGACATCTATGGCATTGTCCCTATAAATCATCGGGGTGAAATAAGGCTCATATGGAAGTTAGAAATTCAAGGGACAGGTAATCCCCCTTGGATCAATAATCTAAAAAGATAATTTTTTAAAATGAATTTACATCCGCTCAGTTAAACCTTAGAAAACCCCATTAGGGTTTGGTGGTGTGTAATAATTTGGAATTTATCTATTTTGATGATTTTTCAAAGTATGATAATGGATTAAGGGTGACGTATTTAATAGGAAATAGGACCTAGTTGTTTTAGGCCACAAGCATGAGGCCACCTTGATCCTTTTTGCTATAGAGCTACCATCGTGGGTAGCAACCGCAAAGAAACAGTCTGGGACATTGACCCTAGAAAGGGTTACGTACCCACCAAACAGTTTACATTAAACCATAGTTAGAAACCAGAACTACATACTTTACGCCTTGATATCGTGCCGAAATGGCTATGTAGGCAGTCTAGGGATGGAGTTGTCCCTTGTACTCAGGCATTCGAGGATGGGAATTAGGATTTAGTTATGGGTGAATTGATCATGATTTTCTAAGCTCCTTGGTCTTTTAATCAAATGGTACAAATAATAATTGAAAGGTTAAAATTAATTCAATGCATACTCAGAAGGAATCCTGTATGGATTTGCTTGACTTCCCGAGGCTTTAGGCCGAATTTCGAGGTGACACTCAAGCTTTTTTATGTAATTATTTTAATACTCCTAAGGATGGCGACCTCAGTGCACTCCTAGTAGGGGAGTGTAGTCTTTAGAGAGTGGCTCAGGACTCGAATGGTCCTGATGAGTCTAAAGTCTCTAGCCAGAGCATATCCTATTCTTATGAATAAATGCCTATTCTGTTTGGGTATATGCCTATCCTGGATTGGATAGATGAAACCTCATGTCTCGTATGGACAGATGCCTAACCCGTATGGCTAGATGCCTAGTCCCGTATGGATAGATGCCTAACTCGTATGGTTAGATGCCCATCCCGATTGGATGGATGCCTATCTCGTTTGGATAGATATACCTAAGTATTTGATTGAATCAAAAATAAATAAGAATAAGTAAGAATAAGAAATCAATATTTTTATATATTAGAAAAAAAAAATTAGTTGAGTTTTTGGATTAAGTTAAGTGGGTTATTACAGTCAGACATTGTAGTGCAAGCCAAATCTTTCATTCACTTTTTGTAACTGCACAAGATGAATCTAACCATCTCTATCTCCTTTGCTTGATTCTAGATTTTAGCTCCTAAACTTGTCACTTGCGCACAGAAAGAGAAGAAAGATGTTGGGAATATGGGTTTTCTTAAGTTAATCCCTAGGTTTGGAATTAAGCCTTGAATTTAAATTTAAATTAAAATGTAAAGTGTGCCTTTTGAGGATAGAGGCTAGATTTGAATTGAAATGATGTAAGGAAATGTTATACCCTGATAAGTTTTGCTTTGAAGTCCATACAAGTTTGATGTTATCATGTAGGATGTCTTCATAGAATTTTGATCGTGGATGCCATCTTGAATGCTTAAATCATGAATACTTGACCTCTACTTCAATGTATTGAAGATGCTTGAATGCTTTCTCACTTGAATTGAATCTTGCTCTTGAGGAATTGGATTGTGAATTTGCAGAGAGAGATGTTCAAATGAGGGTGTAAGGCTTGCTTTTATACCTCATTGCACCAAACGTGTTTGAAATTTTAAGATAGGATTTAATACAGGAGGGAAATTCCCACCCACATTTATGACTATTGTTGGGACTGAAATTGGGACCTTTTTGTCAGGACAATGGTGCTCAAGGTGCCACTATCTTAGGACAATGGTGTTTGGAGCGCCTTTTCCCAATGAATTAGGGATGAACTCGGGGCCACAGACCAAGTGATAAGTGAATTTTGAGAATGAAAGATAGTGTGAGCAGAATCAAACATGGTCAAAAGCACAAAAGACCAGAATGCCAAAGTGAGGCCTCATAAGGATGAAAATTGTATAGGGATACAATTTACAATGCTATAAATTCAAATTCAAATTATAAGATGGATTTTTGTAGAGTTAAAATTATGGATATTTAGTTAGCAACTAATGTGATCACTATTATGGTCCAAATATACTTATGATTATGTTGGTAATGTGTAGGAAAATAATTATGCCAATAGGAAAAGGGAGAACCATTTAGAGAAAATTAAAATAATTCTTTGGGAATATTTTAATATAACCCTTCTTGACATATAGTAAAATAAAATTATTATTTTAGGTGATTAAGGTTAGGAGGTATAATATTGAGGGGGTTAATTTAATTGTAGTTTGTGTTTGTATCTAAATGTGAGTCATGTGATTATTTGTGTAAGTGGGCTATGTTATGACCTGAATGTGCACCCTTTTTTGAACCTTGTTCAACCATTCAGTGAAACATTGGAAGGTCTCTCAAAGTGTGGGGATTTGGAAATAGAGACCAACCTCCGAAGAAGGCCGACTTCCTAATGGATATCACCTAAATTAATCTACTTCTTGACAAGGAAAAGGGAAGAGAGAAAACAAACTAAAACTAAAAAATTCAAAGAGTGATACACCAAAATACCAAGGACCATGAAAACTTAGATTTACATACACTTGGATACAGATGATAGAAATTAAACTTTGCACAACCTATTACTGCATGCCTTTGCATAAATATTTCACAAAGAGGTCATGATGCATTAACCCTTAAAAGGAAGATGAATTCACAATTAGAAAGTCACATGCATCTTCAAGACACATTTTGCAACCTACATAACATACTTTTGCAGAAAAGGTATAAAACACGAGACAAAACTACAAGGAAATAATAAAAATCTCAAACGTAACTTGATCAATCACCTGACAATATACAATACTGAAAGAACAAGAAGACAATATCTTATCATTAATAGTATCCAAGACCTTTTTTGTATTTCATATTCCAAAAAGAGTTACAAAGTATGCTCAAAATATGACTAAGGATTTTCAAAAATCACTGTCCAAAAAAGTGCATAATAAGAATTGATATAGTGAGTCAACAAGAGTGACTATATCCATCTCCCAAGCAGTTGCACCAAATTAGGAACCATCAACTGCTTTGGGTTGGATGCAAAAATCAAGCCTAAAATCTAGCAACTAGCTCTCCTCCAAAAGTGCTCCAAATAGGTGAAAAAGTCAAGTTTGACTTAGTCCAACATGATGACTCACAAAACTACCCACTAAAAACTCTCATTTGTTTTCAAAAGCAAACTAAATTCCCTATATGCTCTTCGTGTGTTTGCAAACCACCTTAACCTCCCTAGATGCTTGCAACAACACCATGAATGCTCCCACTATCTCTGACTGCCTCAACACACTTAACAAAAATAAAATAAATATCCTCCAAAACTTGGCAACACAAAGCACTCTGCCTCTCCTCTTCATCAATTTTGTAACAACAAACTTTAATCACCTTCTTGACTGCTTTCAAAGCATAAAGCACTATTACATAGCATAAATACTCACTTAACATATTTACATTTTGTTGCCCCACATTTGAAATACCCAAAATTTGAACTTTGGATTGGTCCTAATGTTGTATGAAGGCTCAAATATGAGTCTTTGCAAAATGAGTGAGCATGTGATGTAACGTTGTCAATTTTAATCCACATTTGTGATCAATCATAAATATGTCGGTCAAAATATGAAAAATGGATAAGTTTTGAAAATTACAAGGAAGTGAGGTAAATTTCTTTGTGAACATGTCCTAAGCATCATTTTGTGCCATATGACCAATTTTTGCCTGAACCCAGTTCACAGTTTGCGATATTTTAAATTTTCAAATTTTGATGTCCCTCATCTTTAAAAAATTAAAATCCCTCACCCTAGGTCTCATCATGAGGATAAAATGATGGCATATTCTCATTTTCCTACCTTGAAAACATGTTTTAAATTTCAGAGCCTAACTCCTTACCATTTAAAAGTTATGGCCGTTTTTCCTAAATTTGGGTATTAAATTTTAATGGGAAATATTTAAATTATTTTATAAAAATAATTTAATATTTTAAATTGGTTTCTATATTGTGATCATTTTGGGGAAAATTTTATTTAAAAATAGCATTATTTTCATTTCCCCTTTCTCCCACTTCGTGGTCAACGGCTCCAAAAGTCATTTGTGATATTTTAAATTTTCAAATTTTGATGTCCCTCGTCTTTAAAAAATTAAAATCCCTCACCCTAGGTTTTTTCATGAGGATAAAATGATGGAATATTCTCATTTTCCTACCTTGAAAACATGTTTCAAATTTCAGAGCCTAACTCCTTACCATTTAAAAGTTATGGTCGTTTTTCCTAAATTTGGGTATTAAATTTTAATGGGAAATATTTAAATTATTATTTTTAAATAATTTAATATTTTAAATTGTTTTCTATATTGTGATCATTTTAGGGAAAAATTTATTTAAAAATACCATTATTTTCATTTCCCCTTTCTCCCAGTTTGTGGTCAACGGCTCCAAAAGTCAAAGTCATAACCTTTGAGAGATTAAGGTTACGAATGCTCCGTTTTCGAGCATTCCAAACCCAAATTTATAGCCTAAAAAAAAAAGAGGTTAGGAATGCTCCAAAACGGAGCATCTCTAACCTTCCTTTCTAACCTTGTGTGGGCCCGCTTTATGAGTTACATAAAAAAGGTTAGAAATGTTCCGTTTTGGAGCATTCTTAACCTTTTTCACAAGACAATAAAAATTTGATGGAGGTGGCTTGGGTTCGGACTCCACTCGAGTTGTTTTAATCATGAGGATCGAGGAGAAAACTAGCTAGAGGTTGAATTGGATTGAGGAGACGCTTTAGATGTACTTGTTCAAGGTCACTAAAAACTCTCAAGACTGTCAGTCGGCGGATCTAGTTGAATATGTGGCAGCAATTATATTGGTGCAATAATCGCAGGGGTGTTCACAAAAAGATTTGTTGAAAAGATGGTGGAGGATTGATAGACATGTCTACAAAATTTAGAAGTCTAATTGAGGATAATCACAAAGGAGTTGTAAAGGCATTCGAGCAAATTCAATTGGAAAAATAAATTCAAAGAGGCTTGTTGAAAAGGATTTAAAAACTTTCAAGCAATTTGCAAATGGCAGTTAAAGAGTTGCTTTTCATAGCTTGTACAAAAATGGAAGACTTCAAATAGGTTTGGATGTCCATCAAGTCAAATGAAGATAAGGTTTTTTCCGATATCAAGCAGAGATTCCATTCATTAAATGAAATAAAATGGTTCACACATGGAATGGTTTTGAATTGGAATGTGAGAACATATTTGAAAATAGGGTGAAATCACAGCTAATAAAAAATAGAGGAGTCGGGCAATTGCTATAGTTCACAAATAGATCATGAGACTTCTTCAAAAATAGTTCAAAAGTATTGATTCTTGTTTTCTCCGACATTATAAAGCCTATGTATTGAAATCTGTGAAAGCATAATGGATAGGGAGATTTTTTTCGAGTATTATAGTCGGAAATACTTCGGTCGATATAAATAAAAACATGTGAAAGCATAGACAAAACATGAGAAAGGTTCGACATAATATCTCAAAGAGATGTCATCTTAGGGAGAGTGTTGATTGCAGATACAAATACTCTGGTTAGCATTCATTCAAAATTTAGATACAAAGACAATGCACAAGAACTGTTTGATTTAATGCCTCAAATAAATGTGATCTCAGAGGAGTATGTGAAAGTGTGGAAATGAATTTGTTGAAAAGAGTTAGAAACCTTCAGACAAATGTAATCGGCTAGTGTAGAACCGAAACTCCACTCTTCTCACATGTGGCTTGTGTAATGGGGCTGACCAAGCACATAAACAGTTTGACAAAATACCCGGATGGATGGTCATGTCATCTAATGGAGTAATTGCAAGGATGTTCGCTAAATATATTTGTTGAAAATGCTTTAGAAACCATCGAGCAAATGCAGTTGGCAGTCATTTAGCTAAATTCTACAACCTTGCAAATGATGAGAGCACTAGAGTATGTGGGTAGCTATCAAAGAAATAATGGTGAGTATGAACAATTGGTGGATAGTCAACAATTACATTTAGCTTGTTAATTTCGGCCCATGCATCAGTAATTAGAATTTTTGTGCACCTTCAAGTATGTTCTATCTCTCCATTGCATCCAAAGCATAATGAAAAGGAAATCTTTTCATGTTGAAGTTGGAGCCACCTCATCATAAATACATGTGAAATGTGTGACCACTGACAAGGCACATGAACTCTATGATTGAATGCCTCGAAAAGAAATCATTTCAACAAATAAAATGATTGAAGAATGTGTAGAGAATCGATTATGTCAGAGAACTCTCAAAATATTTGATTTAGTGAGGCGTTCTGGAATACATTCTAACATTGTGAGCCAAGCATGTACATGCACACTTGATTATGCAGTTTTAATGGATAAGTGTTATAAATACTTCAAGAGCATGGGTAATTCTCATTCCAATATGCCTAAATCCTGTTACAATTTATTCATGGTCATGGTGATTATCTGGAGAACGTACTAAATCCTGCTATTAAAATATCAGTCAAAATCATGGTAGTTGTATGGAAGTACTTTCTGGACGCCTTGCAAATCATATACCATATAAGCTGAGTATTTCCAACATTAGTACTGTCATAGTGAACATGTATGCAAACTGTTAAGGAACTATCATCCTTTGGAACCCAATGACTACAGAGCACCATAATGGATTTAATGTAATGTTCCAAAAACTTCCAATCTAGTGAAATTTCAGAGAGTCAAAATGTTTCACAAAATCACTCATAGTGATATCATCTCAAGGAATAACAATGCTTACTATAAAAATATTTTCAAAAGGTGGCATAGATGAAGCAGATGGAGTGGACGAGTATCTTAGCAAACGAAATTTGTCATTTCATTGAAATTGGAGGTTTTCAAGTATCTTTGGGGTAAAAGTGACTTATGTCAAATATTTGTAATAAAATTGGAAAATAAGCTTTATTTGTGTTAAAATTGAGAAAAGTCAAAGTAATGAAGCTTATTTTTATTTTCTCAAATTTGCAAAGGTAGTTATCTCTAAGTAGTTATCGGGTGGTTACTAGTTAGTTATCAGGGGAAAGCCTATAAATACAAGGCTATTGGTAATATAAAGGGAGAGAGACTTTTTACAAAGGAGAAACTCTGCTGAAATTCTAGGAGAAACTTGTAATGACATTTTGATTTGCGCTATGTATAGAAAGGATTTTGGACTTGTATATTTCCAAAATGATAATGAAGAATACATCTTAGTTCATGTGTTCTAAATATATTCATGTGTTATCATTTCTGATTTCTCGTATGTCAAATTGGTAGTCTTTTTATGCATATGTGATTTGTACAATTGATGTGATGATACACAAGCAACCTTTGGTATCTTAGTTTGAATGTGTTGAAGTATCTTATCTCTGTGTATGTTGATATTTGTCATTCTTCTTTATTGTCATCTAATGGCTAAGCATATTATGTTATAAACTCCCCTTGTAATTTGTTGCAAATGTTGAGAAATCTCAGTTGATGTTCGTATGTCTATTGTTGGGGTTTCTATCTTTTATTTCTTTTTAGTTTTATGTTTTCTCCTTTATGTACTTTCAAGTTAAAAGTACACAAAAATCCCAAAATACCCCCATCATACGAGGGAGTTGCCCTTCTCAAACGTAGAGGAAGATTGCAATTTGATTGCAATCTCTCTAACTGTTGGAATGGTTGTCACTGCTCTTTGGGCAAATAGGGTCAATTTTGAAGGAGAATTCATAGTGACTAATCTATTTACCAACACATTTATAGGAGTTTGATACAATACATAGCACCACATAGGGAATTAGTCAAATGAGGTAAAAAATAGATAAAGGCAAAACATGCCTAAGTTTGCCCAAATGCTTTTCAGGATAAATAAAAACCCTAAAGCAAAATCATTTCATTTCATCTTCTTTTTGTTGTTGCTCCTGTGGAATATGTCACCATTCATTCTTTGTGTATTTGATGCATCTCTTTGTTGGTGCTCTACAAGGGTTTGATGAAGATACTTGGAAAATTTTATGCAAGTTTTGAGCATTGATAAGTCAAAACTGGCAAGTCTTTGTCTGTGCTAAGTATCGTGCTTAATAACATGAGAAAAGTTGAAGTTCCTCTATGCATATCTGAGTATTATTGCTCGATTAGGGCTCCATCTTGATTGTTATTTTACATTTTTTTTTGTCACGAACCATATTTATCTATAATTATTTAATTAGGAAAATAATGCTTATTTTTTTATTTATGAAATTGAGATGAAATGGAAATGGAATTTTAAGTAAAATTGGATGATAATGAAATGGAGAATTTAATGCAACAGAATGACTTAAATTGTTTCCTTTTTTGAAATGTAAATGCAATTGAATGATCAGTATTATTTTTATTATGAAATTGGGGATCGTCATTGCTAATGAGCAATTGAGTGCAAGTGAATGCAGAAACAGGTGAATACGAATG